>NC_142776.1:38116391-38416391 GCF_988280905.1 Pimephales promelas
GCGCAGTTAACGCCAACTATCTGACATTTTGCAAAACAGCTTTGCATTATGCATGGAAATATTCATTGAAAATGAATGCTTGATGAATGGCCATATAGTCCCAAGATTTTGGGAAAGGGCAGCATAATCAGCTAGAAATGGCTTTTATTAAATAAAAATAAATAAAAGATTTATGTCGCTGTGTTCTGCACAAACTGTTCCTGCTTGTTTTTGGTGGCAGGATCTTTATAGCGTGTAAAAAGGTCTGTATATATGGCTCAGGTCCCTCCCTCAATGCAACTCTAGCAGATTTCATCATCAGCTAGGGGGAAATGTACATCAGATCGCTTCACAAAACACTTTACACACTCGTTAAGCAATGCCGACCTTTAAAACTCGCATCCCTATATGAGCAGTTATAGCTGATGAGATCCTGTGCCAGAAGTGTTTCCTCGGCTCATTTGAGTACACACAATGGGGAAAGGGACGAATTAAGAAAATATATATGCATGAATATAGATGGATATGAATGAAAGATTCATTGCCCAGTGGGTTTCTGTGCCCTGTGATCTCACACAATAGAGAGCTGACAGCACAGCGGTAGAGCTGATGTCAATACTGATTATTCAGAGAAATTAACAACAGAGAGCGAGAGAGAGAGATGAGAGAGAGACAGATGTGTATGTGTGAGAGAGAGATGAGGGAGCGAGACAGAGAGAGAGAGAGCCATGTATATATATATATATGTTAAAACACTGTGGTATCAAATGTTCACAGAAATTATAATCTGTTTCACTCTTAATTGTGCAATTAATTTAATTTGTACATTTAAATGTAAGTTGTTATAATACATTATGTCTTTATTATTATACTATGTGTTACAAGCTTTGGCAATATTGTAATATGTACAGTCATGCCAATAAAGCAATTTGAATTGAATTGAATTGAGAGAGAGAGAGAGAGAGAGAGAGAGAGAGAGAGAGAGAGAGAGAGAGACACAGAGAGAGAGATAGAGAGACAGAGAGAGATAGAGAGAGAGAGACTTTTTGACTTTTGAATTATTAATTTTATTTTACATGAAAGACTTAAAATACTCAATTCTTCTTTAAAAGAAAACCTTCCAATTCAAAAAAATAGAAGATAAAAATAAAGAAAGAAAAAAAGAAAGAAAAGAATGAAAAAAAAAATGTATTTCAATATTTTATGCAACTCCAAAGCTTAAGAGAGAGAGAGAGAGAGAGAGAGAGAGAGAGATGTATGTAAGCCTGCCACAAATTACGAGAGTCAGCCAGTGGACAAAACTAAAGTCTGAATGTTCGTACAAATGTACAAAAGTTTTGTTTTGTTTTTTAAATCTATTTATTTATTATTATTATTTGTGATATATTAATGTATTCATGCATTTGTTTACTGATTAATTTTATCAATTATTTGTTAATTGCCTATGTAATGGCTAATGCTTTGGCAATACTGTACAAGTCATGCCAATAAAACTCATTTGAATTGAATTGAGAGAGAGAAACCCTGGCTAGAGCGCAGAGGGAATAGAGAACTGACAGCACTGATCAAGATTTCAGAAAGGCGAGTTCACACACACACACACACACAAAAAACAGCTAATGCTAACTTCAGTAGGCGATGACAATAACTAAAGTGCAGTGTTGCTATTGATCCCGAATGCAGCAGAGAGAGAGAGAGGTCTTTAATGAGCCGAAGAGACACACGTCACTCCTCTCTTCAGAAAACTGCACTGGTTGCCAATTGATTCAAGACACTGGCATCAACCACTGGCTCTGCTCCACTAACTCATGACCTCATGTGCCCTCCAGATGCCTGCGTTCGGCAAGTGAACAGAAAGAGGCACAAAACCACTTTCACGGACCTTTACCTTAATTCTTACAACCTGGTGGAATGACCTTAACTGGTGACCTTAACTCAACCTGAACTGCACTGTAAAAATCAATATGCTTTATCTAATCAATAAAATTGTGGCAACAGATTACAAGCAATATTATTTATTAAATTCAACAAATTAGAATTGAGTAATAATTGAGTCTAATTTGTACAATTTAATTAATAATATTGCTTGTAATATGTTGCCACAGTTTTATTGATTAGATAAAGCATATTATTTTTTTCAGTGTGAAACTTCCGCCATTTTCAAGAAAGCATCTTTTTCGTCAGCACTATTAAAAAATAATAATAATTAAACTTGCTATGTGTATTGTGCTAAAATAACTGACTACACTGTTTTTACTCAAAAAAGTTTCAGCTATATACAGTATTTAATGCAGTGTAAAGTTTAATTGTGCTTAAAGAAATATAATTGTTTTAGTGAACTCGAATAAAATAAGTTCAGAGTACTCATAGCTATTGTTTTTTATAAACTTAAATGAATTGAGGCAATCGGTTTCCTCAAATGAAATGAGTTAGCTTAACTTGTTGGGTTTTACAGTGACGGCATTGCATATTGTTGATTAATTCTCATTTCTCATCTCATTTCCTCATTTGTAAGTCTCTTTGGATGTAAAGTGTCTACTAAATGATTCATGCAACAACAACAACAACAACAACAACAAAAAACCCTGATAATTCAAATATCCTTAATTTAGATGATATATTACCTTGGCAACTGCCTCAAATAAATTAAAGTACTAAAATTACTAAAGCTAAAATTGAAATAAAAAGCTTATACATAGAAATATTAACAAATATGACAAAAGCACTGATAATATAAAAATAAAAAAAATGTTATAATGAATACTATAATATAAATAAATACTAAAAATATGCCAAAATACAATATCAACAGATGTGTATTTGGCAGGTCGATTAATCGCTGATAACAGCATTTGCTTGGCTTGATGATAGTTTCATTTAAAAATCAAATGACAGCATTATGAATGGATAAAAACAATTTTTGAAAGAATTATAGTTAATACTGTTGATTTTTTTGTGGATATTTAAATATTCAATATTATTCATGATACAGCACTTGCCTCGAGTAAACGTATATATAAACGTGCTTTTATAAAACGGTTACCACACAATAAAAATATTAAAGTAAAAAAAATTTATTAGTGCAACTCTTAAGAAGTAAAATCAATAAAAAGACTTCCTTCCGCTAGAAAAAAAATAGTCCCTGACCGTGAACAGCAACACTATAGGAACTGCAGTGTTGCGCAGTGATCAATAGAGGCGTTGGGTGAAGCGGTCATTCATCATGAATAAAGCACAGCTATTGATTAGGGCTGGGTAATAAATATCGATTTCTCAATATTAATCGATTCTCATTTTTATGAACCGATATCGATTCATAAATCTCAAGAATCGATTAGTCATCCTGTTTCATTTGAATGAATGGATCATTGTATCGCGGCTGCGCGCATCCAAAAAAATCGCAATAATCTTTGTCCTTTGTTACTATTGATATGAAACAAAGTCTCAATTTTCAAATTACGTCCATTTTCTTTAGAAATTCAAAAACATAAATAAGGTTGTGTCGCTGTGGCGTGAGATCGCTCTGGAGAAGCAGCAGCGCTGATCTTTCTTCCGGCTTAATAATACCAGTCACAGCGCCAAATAAACATGAATGAGCATCTGAAAGTGTGTTAAAGATAGAGTACAACTTATCGAAATCCGTATCATGTCACATTGATTCAGTCAATCAGCGTTTCAACCTTGGAAAGACGTCAGTTAAACAGCTCGTAATCAATGTCATCGTCATATTTACCTCAGAAAACCCACATAAACTCGCTAGAAAAAGCTAGAAAAAATAACTCTAGAGAGGAGCATTTTGCAAAATATATACACCATATTACATATGCATTATAATCTTAATGTTCTTCAATATTTAATGCATATTTGAATATATCTGGTAAATGTTTATGACAGCCACCATGTAAATCTTTATATTTTATATAATCTTCCTATTATAAAAATAAATAAAAGTGTAATTTAAGTGTTTGTATAGCTACAAAACAGTTGATTATTACCTTCATATTAGGCTAATGAAGCCTATAGGCTACAACTAGACTCCCATAGTTTACAGCATTAGTTCAGAGATTTGATTCCCTTGAGAAAATTTGCCATTTATTGTAACTGATATCCAAAATAATCAACATTGAATCGAAATCGAATCAAATTGCAAGCTTGTGAATCGAAATCGAATCGAATTGTGAAATTTGTGTCAATACCCAGCCCTACCATTGACCAATAAATAAATACCAATATCAGCCAATATTTAGCATATTTAGCATTATCCCCACAGGTAATACAACCTCAGTCTGCTGTTTTTTGGGAAATCCCCCTTGTGAATATTAAGTGTGTGTGTGTGTGTTAAGTGCTGAGGTGGCACGGCGCCATGCATCAAACACACGGCCCGGCCAGATGGGGTCCGTCAGCCCTGAACCCGTGCAAACTGAGCAGCTCTTCTTCTACAAAACCTGTCATACACCGAAGCTGAATCACCCATTTGATGCAGCCAATATTAAATTCATAAAGATTTATTCAGACCAAAACCGTTAATGAATGCTATTAAATTGTCAGGGAATATACAGTAACCACAATTATCACTGTAGACATTATAAAGATCATCCTGTCAGGCTTTTAAGTCCCTGATGGAAGAAGATATGAATTTCCTGACAATAATCTAACCTACATCCAGCCCATAAAATGACCTATATAGACGGCAATACATGAATCCAGCAGCTCGAGTCCATCTAATTAACCCAAAATTTTGCTAAATGTCCCAATTTTAGCTCTGTGATTTCAGACACAGATTCCTGTGTAATCTTTAATTGTTTCCATTAAAAATAATGAGGAATAGTTATATCATATCTAATGACCATTGTCCAGTTTTTTTAGTCATGAAATGACTCTGCGCATTTTGCAAAGTACATTTAGACCACGGGACACTTTTCTCCAACCGTCATGGGGGAAAAACTGTATGTAAGAAATTATCCATAGTATGTTAAATTTGTATGCTCACATCACCACATTTCCAGTTACGACCAAGACGAAAAACCTTTGCACCAGAGCCTCTTTCACTGATTGTTTCATGATTTATATGCGCTAAACAGAATGGCTATCCTGAGCCGGGGAGATTTACGGCTACGCTGGAGCGTTTGTGTGAAGTGTGCAATACTGGTCCGGTCAGGCACGAGCTGGGCAAGAATGACGGAAACACCCCATCCAGACTGATACGCTGAATGGGACATTTCCTATTTAAGCCACGACTACTTAGGAGACAAACAATGGCTATGTTCAAATCCGATAATTTGTGTATCCGATAATGTAAATTATTGACTGTCCATGCTGTGTATTTCGCAACTGTTAAAGGTGCATTGTGCAACATTTCATGTTAAAAATAGCCGTTTTTCTAACCCATACACTCTTAGAAGAAATGGTTCTATTTAGAACCAGAAATGGTTCCATCCCCCGCTTCATATATGGAACTCCAAAATGGTTCTATATAGAACCATTTTTTTTTTGGTAAAAGGTTCTATTGGCCAATTATGGAACCCCAGGGTTCTATATAGAACCCAGAGGAACCCTTTTTTTAAGAGTGTATAGAACCTTTTAGGGGTTCCAAATACGTAGCGCTGATAGAACCTTTTAAGGTTCTATATAGAACCTTTTCTTCTAAGAGTGTACATGCTTTAACGATTGCCTGATGGGCTGAATGAGCTTTTCACTGCGATTGCCTCTATAATCCTGTTCAGTAAAATAAATAAGATGGATTCGGGACGGATTTGAGTCTGGGCGTGACGTCACGCTCGTCTGGCGATGTCTGCCGGGTTTGTGTATTCGCCGCCATTCTCCGTATCAGCGAAGACAACTCGAGTGACACAACTTTAGTCAACTTTCCACAAAAGTAGAAGATGGATTCAAAGAGACCGGCTTGTAGTTCATTCCAAACCCCGACGCAAACTCCACGTAAGACAAAGAAAATAAAACGTTTGTCTAGTGCCAGGCGTGGGAATAAGACGAGAGTCGACATCGGGAAGCTTTCGACAAATGGAGAGATCTCCGGACGGCTCAAACGGGATAGTAATAACTTATATTGTTCATGAAAGTGTTTCCATATTAATATAATCATAAGTGGATACAGTAAACACATAAAACAGTTTAACATGGAGATAGATGGAAACAAAAACCGACCCCCCGTTTTCCCCTCACACACACACACACACAAGTGTGTAATTTACTCAAATCCCTTTCCTTTCACATATTTAAAATGAATTGCAGATTTATAACTTTATTACCTCTGAACACATTATGACTGTAAAAAAAAAATGTGTTGCAGTTCCGCTTGTCGCCAGAGGGGGCGTAGTCCTGCAAAAACTCAGAGACTTGCGCAATGCACCTTTAAGATCCGATTGGTGTGTTCCTATGCTGCTCTTTCGTTTTGTGATGTTGCATTGCACCAAAATCAACAACAACGGCAACATGGAGGTGTTTGCAACAAAGATGTTTTTGGCTTATTTACAAAATGCCAATATACGGCCACAGAACTACTGTGTTTTCTAGGAAACGTGCAGCTTGTCTTCTTTGCCGGACTCAAAACATGTTTTCGTTATATTGTCATTTTTTGCTCGACACTTGCAACAACACAACTTTTCTTTGCGGCGACTTTCAGCATGCTTTCTATAACAATGTCTGACATGTTTACGTTTTACCTGTTGTTAGAAAGTTACTAACCATGCTAAATTAGATTTCCAGAAATCCCATTTGAATAGGATTTCAAACCACTTATGAATGTAGCATAAAACAGATAAGCTTATGTGAAAATCACATTTTTATTTGTTTGTTTTTGATATTTGCACAAACAATGCTAAAACGCAGCAAATCACTTCTTTCCCCAATTTAAATAATACACATCACCAATCCCAGATATAATTTAAAAGAATTTAAAAGAGAACGAAGCTGAAAACGGAGAGTTGAATAACGAGTGTTGATATTCTGCAAGCATGCATATTCATTAAATACAACTATATTATTTACATATTAAATTAGTTTACTATTGCATTTTATTACATTAGTACAAACAAATGTTAAGTAAAGGTCAAAATTAATCTGTTTTTGAGTGTGCGTGTGCACAATACCTAAAAATATTAGCACAAAAACATTGAGAAAGCAAAGCAGAAACAATATGTTTTTCATCCATCATACTCACAAAGGCAATTACATTCAGTTCAGCTGGATTAATTGATATAATTTGTTTAGTTCAGAAGGCGGTGCATTTTCTGGATCAAGCATCAAGCCCCACCAATGAAAACCCAATTTGAACCGTACCGAACATCTACACCAAAAAGAGGCAGTGGTGAATCTAATGACTTTTATACTGTAACACAAAACTTTAATAGTTCAAGTTAGGGGTTTGTACTTAAATATGATGCTTACGTCAACAAGCACTACTAATAAAACATTTAGTATTGCTTCAGGCCCACAGGATATATTATATTTTGGTATAACGCAGCAAAGCTTCCAGGAATATAATCCATATAGTTATATATTTTGGCATTTAGACAGAAGATGCATATGCATCTCCTACTAAGCGTAAAACATACACTAAGCACATTGCAAGGCCACAGTCCTGTTTTAAACATTTAATGTGTTCTTGAGTTAATAGTGGCAACCTTCCTCAATCCTCAAGGGGGCTACAGAGTTTCCTTCAATATCTGTGTCATTAAACCAGATGAGCTGTTATCAAGGTAGCTATAAAAATACTGACAGCTTAACTTAACAAATTTAATAGCAAGATTTTCTAATCGTCAGCAGTGACATTTAGAGAATACCAATATATAGAGAGAGCTATCGGTTAGCATTCACATTTCAAGGCTAGAATTGTTTATGCTCACATAATTTCATAAAGAACGAGTGTGACATAACGTAACGTGGATCACAGGTTTGGTAGTGTGCAGTGTGACACATATATAAAGACACATGGCGAGGAGAGGTCGGTTTAAATAGCTGGGATGGCCAATGAATTATTGATCTTCCTGAAGTCGATTCACACACTGTAAGAAGATGCCCATAAATAATCACCACACTGTTACGAATATGTAAGACAATGTCTTATTCTTAGAAATACATCTATACTGTAAAAAATTTGGAGTAGGATTTACTTGAAAAAACCTTGCTAAACGATCTCACTCAGAAAATGCTAGTAAATTTACAAAGATTTGCCAAGTAAAAACCTAAACATATTTATCAGTAGCTTTAATTAGAAATCTTTAAGTTAAATTTACTTGGAATGTGGAATTAAGTAAACTTTACAAAAAATAAGTAATTTTAACTCGGCTTGTAAAAGGTTGATTAATACCGATTTCCTTTGCCTTTGTATTACATTTCACTAAAACAATTATCTTGAATTTTATTAGTCATTTATAGTATGTTCTTTACTTAGATCATCTAAGTAATTTATATATACATCATGTCAGAATGCAAACACCTCAATATTTGGTAGACAATACACAATGGTGGTAACATTTGATGGATCGTTTTTGTGTTTGAATGTGTCGTTTTAAGCAAAAAATTTACTCGAAATGTCACAAAATGGCAATTTACTAATACTGAAAACAAAAATCAATGATAAAACAGTGTAAATACGGCTGGAAACCAGTGAAAAATGAACCTCATTAATTATTCAAGGTCCAGTGCATGATGGGAACCCCAGTATCAGAAAAGTTGAGTAATTTTTACTTAATTTTATTGAGTTGATATTACACTTTCATTTATACTCGCTTGAAATAAGTACTGATATGGAATTTACTTCGTTTTTTAAATTCTTGCCTGAACTAACTTTTTCAAGTAAATTACATTGGGTTTTTTCACTAGTAACAAAAAATCATTTTTTACAGTGTAAGAATAGCATAGCTTAGCATACATCATTTTAGCATAGCTTAGCATACATCATTGAAGTGGACAAGACCATTAGCATTTCTCAAAAAAAAAAAGACCAACAGACGTAATAATATGACGCAGCGCCTGAAAATAGGCTTCCTTCCGTCACGTTGGAAGTGACCGAGCTGGGGACTATTTTCAGGCGCTGCGAAAACTCTTTGGTCATTTTTTTTTTAGAGAAATGCTAATGGTCTTGTCCACTTCAATGATGTATGCTAAGCTATGCTAAAAGTGGAACCGCCAGAACCGGAGATCATCTGAATGGATTCAATAACGGTAAAACTCAACAGTTTAACTCTGGGGGAGTTGTAAAATGAGCCTATTTCCAAAAAAAAGTGGAGAATTCCATTAAAAATGTATTTTCACTCAGCCTATAAAAGATAAATATCTAAAGCTCACTCAAACAAGGGTCTTAAACTGCTTCTGCTGTAAGACAGTGACTGTGCAGGAGTTTATAACTAATATCCTGACATGGACGCTCGTTTAGCGGGTTCACTTGCCTAAAGACGGAGGATGTTGAATTACAATGTGAAAATAATGACAGGAAGAAGAATTTACTGAATTACAATTCAATGAAATTCAGTACACAGTCAGACAAGATAAACTTCAATTGTCCAACACAAGAAACAAAAGTAAATAATTAACAATTCAATTAAAAAAGAATTGTGCCATATGTAAAAAAATAAAATAAAATAAAAAAAAGTAAATAATTAACAATTCAATTCTAAGCCTATTGGAATAATAGGCTTAGAATTGAATTGTTAATTATTTACTTTATTTTATTTTATTTTATTTACATATGGCACAATTCTTTTTTAATACTGTAAGGAAAAAAGAAAAAAAACATGAACACAGCTATCGAACGATTTTCCACATAATGTCCACTACATAGTTTTCAAGTAAAATAAATGTGAATAATAAATAAATATTACATAATATATATATATATATATATATATATATATATATATAATATAATAAAAATACAAATTAACTGTTCGTCCACCATAAAAAGAAAGTTAGTTTATTACATAAATATTATAAATATAAATATGAATAGTTATTAAATTTAAAATTTATTATACACAATGAAGTGTACACAAATAAAATGTATTATTAAAAGAGAAATCAACAGCACTTTAATTCAAACGATAGTTCTACATCCTGTTTAAATATGAATGTCAGACTACTTCAGTAGAGCAGGGTCTCTCTCTCTCTCTCTCTCTCTCTCTCTCTCAGCTTCTGCAAGTAATGCTGCAATGCAGAGGTTTATCCGGGAATATAAAGCTACTGTAGAGGGCGCATTGAGCAGAGTGATTCACCCACCGGTTTTCTCTCTCTCTCTCTCTCTCTCACACACACACGGTTCATTAACACACTCAGCTAGGTAAGCAGAAGTCTGTCAGGTGTAGCGTCAGACTGCACTGCATTAAATGTGGGATAGTCCTATTGATTTATCGCTGACATAAAATAAACGCTGCAAAAATACTTCTATAACCAGTACTTTTTGACTTTTGTTTTCCAGGAAAAATATTCTAAACTACCCTGATATCACCGAAAAAGCACAGATGATGGCATATATTTCCAACTGAAACAGGAAAGAGTTGTTTTCCTGATTAATTAATGCTAAATGTGTACAGTTAATTTGATCAATATTAATGCACTAGCAGAGTTGTGTCCTATTGCGTTTCACAACCATTACTTCAAAATCAAGCACAGATCTCTCTATGGTCATTTCCTGATTAATATCCATTTTTTAGTTCAACATACGCCCTCTAAAAAATGGATGTCAAAAGCCATGTCAAATGCAGTGCAAGTACAAATTTCCATTATGAGTCAGCATCAGAAGGTTTGGATGACATTTTTATTACTCGGAGCGGTAATTGAATTTGTATGAAAGGCTGAAGAGCTTCATTCATCGTGGGCCGCTGGCGTGCGGCTTTTATCGAGAGAACACCCTGCTTTAGCCTTTATCCCACACACGCTGCACCAGGACACTGCCATTGTCTCTTAATCAAAGCAATTACAATCAAAAAGCTTTCATATCATCTGAAACACAGCCACAGGATTGTCCCGATTCATGGCAGGGTTATGACTAAATGAATCTCATATAAATGATCAGGTATCACTTCACTTTAAATAAATAAATGATTTACACATGCATTTATTTTATACAAATGTATTTACAGTAGTGGTCAAAAGTGATGTCCGATGGGGACATTGACATTTGTTTTTAATTACTCTTAGAAGAAAAGGTTCTATATAGAACTTTAAAAGGTTCTGTCAGCCCTACGTATTTGGAACCCCTAAAAGGTTTTAAACACTCTTAAAAAAACGGTTCCTCTGGGTTCTATATACAGTAGAACCCTGGGGTTCCATAATTGGCCAATAGAACCTTTTACAAAAAAAAAAATGGTTCTATATAGAACCATTTTGGAGTTCCATATATGAAGCGGGGGATGGAACCATTTCTGGTTCTAAATAGAACCATTTCTTCTAAGTGTGTTCCTTACAAGTTTGATTAAAACAAAATATGAGGGAAATGTATGTATATTTTTCAAAATATATTAATCTATGATATATGAAATATATTAATATATGAATTTAAATATCAAGGAAAAAACGCTAAACTTGTGTTAAAGGGATAGTTCTGTCATTACTCACCCTCACGTCTTTCCAAACCTGTAAGACTCTTGTTCATCTTTGAACACGAATTAATTTCTGATTTCTGGACCAATCAGACACGCACAAATGATTCATTGAATAATCCAACAGCTGAAGCTCAAACGTGATGCGTAACACGAGAATGAACCTCATTGGTTCTTACAAAAGCTGAACCTCATTGGTTATCGCACATCAAGCAGACATGAATGTTTATATGTGAATAAAAGACTAAATGCAATCTGTTTATCATATTTATGGAGTCTCTTCAGAAAATTTCTGACTAAACGACATGAGGGTGAGTAAATAATGACATTAATGAGTTTCATTTTGGGTGAACTATCCCTCTAAGATATTCATCTGACTAAATACAAAAAAGGCTAAATACAGCTACATGTTTTATTTGATTAAAAATGCATGGAAATCTAAAAGGCTCACAGGCACAGCAAC
This sequence comes from Pimephales promelas, assembly GCF_988280905.1. Lineage (NCBI taxonomy): Eukaryota > Metazoa > Chordata > Actinopteri > Cypriniformes > Leuciscidae > Pimephales > Pimephales promelas. Next base: position 38,128,389 of record NC_142776.1, read on the forward strand.
ATAATCAGGTATTAATACTTCATTGGTTCTTTTTTGTTTTTTCATGAGTTATTATATATAGTTTATATAACAGCATGGCCAAAAATTAGGTCTGAACAATACGGCATGTTTCACTGCGTTATCACACACACACACACACACACACACACACACACACAAACGATTGACTGCAAGCACAACTACTCAATAAGCTAACAAACATCGTTAAGCAAAATATAATTTATTATTTCTTTCTTTTTTTTTTTTTTTTTTGACTATGGGGTGGATGTTGTCAAAGCTCGAATGCTTTCGTGTTACATCATTACACACTCTTCAGATTGGCCTGAGCACATTTGGTCTAATTAAGCACATGATCAATAATGAGGCTTTCTACTTCAATTACTCTTCAGCCCAAAGATGCATAACAGAGCAAATCAGGATATATCAAACTATGGCACGTCACTGATATATCCGTTTTATCCTTTGTCCAATGCAAGAATGCTCTTAAATGAGAATGTCCCTCTTTTATGCATTTTATAAAACTATCGAACATCATATAAAGAGTCGTCTATTTCAGGGCTATTTCTCCAATATAAATAGATGTTTTGTTAAACAAAGAGCTGTACAACCAGTCAAAAAATGGCATAGGCAAATGTTGAACTGTAATTTAAACATGTCATGCAAATCTGTATACAAATCAGTTGAGCTTAGCTGAGGAACTCTGCTATTCTGGTAATTCTGAGACTGAGACTCTTAACACTAAACAAATAATACTTACAAATTACAATGTAGTTCAGTTTGCCAACAGTCTTATTCTGATTTTTACAAGCAAGGGCTGTCATTTTGCTGGATGATTGCAAGGAGGTGGTTACTTAAAAAAACTGCTAACAATAATCTTTTTGCCATAAATGATTGCATAAATGAAAGCATTTCAGACTGAATCTGTTCATAAACACTCAAAACACGTCTGGCCAGTTGCAGACCCACTGTGCAGTTATTTTGATTGATAACGAAATCCATTTCCAAGACTGCATACCCGCTGAAGGAAACAGATACGCCTTTGGGAAAAGGTAACGTGTGCGTCATTCTGCCTGAAAAACAACTTTTGGGCCAGCATTAAATTTGCATTTGATAGCATCACAGTGAGGCTGAAATTTAAAGGCATAGTACAGACAATAATGACATTTCTGAGATTATTTGCTCCCGCTTTTATGACTTTATTCTATGGAATAGTCCTCAGTTGACGCATATTTAAAGGGGTTATATGTAGATTTCCGAAACCTTGTTATTAGCGACACCGGTGGCCGATAAGTGAACTGCACCCAACGACTTACAACTCGCGTGTAACATCTACGAGACCGAATGTGATTAAAGGTCCCTATTAATGCTCATGATGAAGTCTTTGCTTAGACGTACAAAGTTTTTAATATTTTTCCAGCGGCGTACTGTAAACGAACATCCCGACGCTGTCCACGCTGCTAAGGGTAACGTTTACATGAATATGTAAAAAAAAAAATTGAGACTGTAGAATTTATAAATATGGCTATAATCCCTTTTCTTTGCACATCACATTGACATTACAGTACAGAATCGTTATTTTGACATTATCCTAAACATAAAAATCAGTCGGAGATAATAAATACATAATAAATAAATAAATAAAAAAGTAACAAAAAAAAGAATAATACATGAAAATTATTTTCTTTAATATTGTCTTTTGTAATAAAATAGTTTTCAGTTAGGAAATAAAGCTGAAATAAAATAAAATATTAAGATGAAAAACATAAATAAATAATATAAGTTTAAGTAGAAGTATTAAAATTACATACTAAAACTAAATCAAAGATAAATTTCTAAAAGAAAACAAAAACTAATAATGACTAAAGAACATAGCTTAAACTAAATGCAAACTAAATAAAATCTAATTTAAAACATGAATACCTATTATAACGGTACATAACACTCATGATAGTCCTCAAAATATATACTTTTGTGTTCTACAGAAGAATAAAAGTTTGTGAGTAAATTATAATTGTCATTTTTGGGGGAACTATATCCTTTTAAAAAAACTAATCAAAATACACATTTAACATTCAAACGGGTTTAAAATCGAAATGTATTGTGTCTTAATTTCTCATTGAAGACGTAAAGACAGAGGATGATAATGATTAATGCGGCCGTTAGAAGCTATGGGGTCATTTCCAGGAATTGTCCTCTTATCCGACTTGTCATTTTCAGGGCGTTTCACGGCCATTGTCTCCTGTCAGCTCTGATCTCCCTGTTAGTGCAAAGCGAACTGACGACTGCAGCGCTCACTGCTGCATTTCTAACACTGCAGTGGCAGAGTAAACCTGATATCACTGATGCCCTTGTCAAAATTTTGGCATGTTGGTGGAAAAGTACAAAAGGCAAGGTTCACCCTGAATAGATGTGGGCAGATAGCAAGCAGAAAACACAATCTCAGGACGTGCAAGCTTGATGCAGATAGTTTTAAAGATAACATACACTCACCTAAAGGATTATTAGGAACACACACTAACACTGTGTTTGACCTTTAGAACGGCCTTAATTCTACGTGGCTTTGATTCAACAAGCATTCTTTAGAAATATTGGCCCATATTGATAGGATCGCATCTTGCAGTTGATGGAGATTTGTGGGATGAAGCTCCCGTTCCACCACATCCCAAAGATGCTCTATTGGGGTGAGATCTGGTGACTGTGGCGGCCATTTTACTACAGTCAACTCATTGACATGTTCAAGAAACAATTGGAGCTTTGTGACATGGTGAAAGTATCCATCAGAGGATGGGGTCATGGTGGCCATAACGGGATGGACATGGTCAGAAACAATGCTCAGGTAGGCCGTGGCGTTTACACGATGCCCGATTGGCACTAAGGGGCCTAAAGTGTGCCAAGAAAACCATTACACCACCAGCACCTGCACAGTGGGAACAAGGCATGATGGATCCATGTTCTCATTCTGTTTACGACTCGACTAAACAGAAATCGAGACTCATCAGACCAGGCAACATTTTCCCAGTCTTCAACTGTCCAGTTTTGGTGAGCTCTTGCAAATTGTCGGCTCTTTCTCCTGTTTGTAGTGGAGACGAGTGGTACCCGGTGGGGTCTTCTGCTGTTCAAGGTTGTGTGTGTTGTGGCTGCATACCTCGGTTGTAACGAGTGGTTATTTCAGTCAAAGTTGCTCTTCTATCAGCTTGAATCAGTCGGCCCGTTCTCCTCTGACCTCGAGCATCAACAAGGCATTTTGGCCCACAGGACTGACCCATACTGGATGTTTTTCCCTTTTCAGACCATTCTTTGTAAACCCTAGAAATGGTTGTGTGTGGAAATCCCAGTAACTGAGCAGATTGTGAAATACTCAGACACCAACAACCATGCCACGGTCATTATTTCACATTATTTATGTAATATATATATATATATATTAGGGCTGGGTATTGAGACAAATTTCACAATTCGATTCGATTTCGATTCACAAGCTTGCAATTCGATTCGATTTCGATTCGATTTGATTCAATATTAATTATTTTGGATATCAGTTACAATAAATGGCAATTTTTCTCAAGGGAATCACATCTTTTAAATGCTGTAAACTATGGGAGTCTAGTTGTAGCCTATAGGCTTCATTAGCCTAATATGAAGGTAATAATGAACTGTTTTGTAGCTATACAAACACTTAAATTACACTTTTATTTATTTTTATAATAAGAAGATTATATGAAATATAAACATTTAAATGGTGGCTGTCATAAAAACTTGCCAGATTTATTCAAATATGCATTAAATATTGAAGAACATTAAGATTATAATGCATATGTAATATGGTGTATATATTTTGCAAAATGCTCCTCTCTAGAGTTATTTTTTCTAGCTGACTAACGAGTTTATGTGGGTTTTCTGAGGTAAATATGACGATGACATTGATTAGTTTAACTGACGTCTTTCCACGGTTGAAACGCTGATTGAGCGAATTAATGCGACATGATCCGGATTTCGATAAGTTGTCCTCTATCTTTAACACACTTTCAGATGCTCGTTCATGTTTATTTGGCGCTGTGACTGGTATTATTAAGCCGGAAGAAAGATCAGCGCTGCTGCTTCTCCAGAGCGATCTCACGCCACAGCGACAAAACACTATTTATGTTTTTGAATTTCTAAAGAAAATGGACGTAACTTGAAAATTGAGACTTTGTTTCATATCAATAGTAAAAAAGGACAAAGATTATTGCAACCATTTTTTTGGATGCGTGCAGCCGCGATACAATGATCCATTCATTCAAATGAAACAGGATGACTAATCGATTCTTGAGATTTAAGAATCGATATCGGTTCGTAAAAATGAGAATCGATTAATATCGAGAAATCGATATTTATTACCCAGCCCTAATATATATATATATATATATATATATACACACACATTCATATGCTACTTTTGAATGCCGATCACCATCAGTGATAAAAGACACTTTTGAATCTCATTTGGTTCAGTTCAAAAGACATATTTGATAAACTTGGTTCAAAAAACAAGAGATTACACTGGATTAACACAAGAAAACACAGCTGATGCAGCAAGTGCATCTGTTTATGAAAAGGAAACCCCTTAAGCATAACTGGCACGTGTTAAGCTTTTCAGCACATACTGTGAACAAGTGAGTCAGCAGTCCTCTGGTAAAGCTGCGAGAGCAAATTAGCTGCAGTGCTACACAGAAACTACACTCATTTGGCAGCTCGACTCAGATTAGAGCGAGCAAAGAGACGGCGAGCACCTGCGGAGGGAGTCACAGCCTCACAGTGAGGGAGAGCACCTCTTTAACAAGTCCTCTCCTCCGCAGTGCCTTTCTCTCTCCCGCGAAGGTCGAACAAATTAGGCCAGTCAGAAACTCTGGCCCACATCGACACTCTCTGTAGACACTTCACATGACTCGCGTCAGGGTGCCGTGTGCCGCGCTGACCCGCGCATCAGGAGCGTTAGAGATACAGTGACATCATTACACATACAGAATAATTCTGAATACTCTCAATGTATCTAGATAAGCACAGTCCGATTTTAGGTATTCTATTTAAAGCCTGATTGAAAAGTTATTGTTTTTGTTTAATTGTTTCATTTAATTAAAATAAAGCACAAATAGATATGTAAACGTAATAAACTTAAATGAAAATTAGAAATTAGAAAAACTTTTAAACTTCTAAAACTATATTCACTGTAAAAAAATATATTGTTAGTTTAACTTAAAAAAGTAAGTAACCTGGTTGCCTTAAAATTTTAAGTTGATTGAACTGGAAAAAGTGAGTTAATACAATGAAGGAGAATGATTTAATCATCAGAAACTCAAAATTATATGTTCTCTGGACTAAATAAATTATTTAAGTTGAGTTGACAAAAGAAAAAATGTTGTGATTAGTAATCATGAAAGTATTTTTTTACATTACAGTAACAGTGAAATTAACATAAATTAAAGCTACATAGAGATATTAAATAAAAAATATGTAAGATCAGCACATATCAAAATTACAATGAACTAAAATCAAATTGCAACCTGAAAACATAAAAAAAGAAAAAAAAATATTATTACTATAATAGTATAAATACAATAACAAATAATACTAAAATAATACTCATAAGTAGGGCTGTGCAAAGATTAATTGCAATTAATCGCATCCAAAATAAAAGTTTGTGTTTACATAATATATTTGTGTGTGCTGTAATTATTTTGTATATATAAATACACACCCAACACATACATGTATATATTTAAGAAAATGTATTATTCATATATAAAATATTTATATATATATATAGTATTTACGTGCAAATAATTCTTAACTATATACATGCATGCATATCTATTTATATATACAAAATAATTATACACAGCACACACATATATATTATGTAAACACAAACTTTTATTTTAGATGCGATTAATCGCAATTAATCTTTGCACGGCCCTACTAATAAGATTAAAATATTTCTATTTTGTATAAAATATAAATAAATATAAAAATTATTAAATATAAATATTAAATATTGTGTATTCAAGTCCAGCAGTAAATATTAATTATTATTATTTTACATGTAGGCTATTAATTATGACTGTATTAAAGTGATAAACTACAACATAAAGACGTAACAGACACTTCTGATCGGGCGTTTCAAACAGTGAACATCTCGGGGTCCAGACGTGACCTTGTGACCCTACATATCCCAAATCACATACGTCCCTATACTACAAACAGTATATGACAAAAGAAGCATGTCTGAATTCACAGTACTCATAAAAGAGTATGCTAAAAGTACCCGGATGACCTAGTTCTTCCGGCGAGATTCTGAAGTGTGCATATGATGGACACTTTACTAGTATCCCATGAGGCCACGGGAGAGGAGTTATGAATGGCAGTGAATCGACGACAAAACTGACGCTTGTAAGTCACATGACAATGACAACATGGCAGAATGTATAATCATACTACACATATCATACTATATAGGACATTTTTATTTTCATTTTTAAGTTAAAACTGAATTGTGGATATCAAGAATGACAAATTTTACTAGTTGAAATGTATTTTCCTGACATCAATAATTGCCATTGTTTCTAGAAGAAATCAAATTCCTGATATCAATAACTACACTGTAAAAATATTTTCAAGATTTGTTATCACAACATATTTCCTTTTGTCAAATCAACTTTATAATAATTTATTTAGTTGAGATAACTTATTATTTTGAGTTTCTGATGGTTAAATTAATCTCCTTCATTGTATTAACTCACTTTTTCCAGTTCAATCAACTTAAAATTTTAAGGCAACCAGGTTACTTACTTTTTTAAGTTAAACCATCAATATTTTTTTACAGTGTATTATTTTAACTAGTGAAAATATAATTGTTGAAATCAAGAATTCATATCCTGCGAATGATTAAAAGTTAAAGCGGCTTGCCATAGACACTGACAGGTTATGATGTATTGGTTTATGTCATCTCAAACAATGTCATATTTGCATTCAAAATGTCATTATTGAGCGCAAGACACTTAAAGACAGTTGTCATAAACATGCATACTTCATATGTCATGTCATGGTTATGAAAGTGTCATGTCAGTCTTATGTTCAAGTAAAGTGTTACCGATTTCATTTAAGCAATTAAATGCACACAGACACACACTTTTATTTCTCTCACAGTCAGGCACCTAAAATAGTTTGATCGGCTGACGGAGTTCATTAAGGTGGGCGACAGAGAGAGCTTCATTTTCCCCGGCCCAAACCGGATACGGAGAACCAAATGATCCGAATCTAGGTCAGTGTGAGCGAGTACCCCCGAAAATATCCGACCCACTGAGAAACAAGCACACTGACTAATCACCTGGCATTTGTGCTCTCTATCTTTAGCGCCAAATAATTCAGAAAACAAATCTAGTGCATTTGTAGTGTACGCTGGATAGGATGGTGCTTTTTCTGAAGAAATGCATTGCACAGTTGCTGAGTGGTTGCTAGGCGGGTCAAAACCTTCAAGTCTCTATAGGATTCTGGTCTCTAGATGTGACTCATGCAAGATGTGGGATTATTACACCCTTGTGGTCATCATCAAGTACTTTTCTCCTCTAAACAACTGCTTTTCCTTTCACAAAAGCCCTACGTCAACTTCTATCATGTCAACCAGTGAAGGCCACACTGCTATTATCGGTCCCTGATGACAGAGCACCAGGAGGGGGCGGTAGAGCAGTATAATCAGAATATATGAACTCCTCCTCTCCAGCATGTTGTTTTATCAGCCTGTGGTTCTCTGGGTAATTTGATCATGCTGTAGTACGGATCATCGATCACTCATTAATGAGGCGGACGGAGTGCTAAAGCTGTTCACTTTTCACGGTGCATGTTGGGAGTAACAACTCGCATATCAAGAACCACAAACACACTTCAATATTTTAACAAATATATGCTTATGCAATTATACAGTAGTCTATTTCACATCATAATCACATAAGTACTGAATAATGCATAAATCTGCGGTAGGAAATGAGCATAACAAAGTGTTTTTAATTAACTACAACATATTGTTCATCCCAGGATAAGACCCTCACTTATCATGCAAAGAGTTCTGATGTGAGCGTAATTACGTTACTGAAGTTTTTCCATTAGTCGTTCAACTAGCATCGGTGTGACATGCATGCACAATATAACACATCTATCAGAGACGTTCAGGGCTCTCGGGGGACTGCAGTGAACAGCCGTGCTTGTATCGATCAGAACTGGATGTGCTTTAGTTGTTCACACTATCTGCATTCACAATTCAGAATAAATCATGAATATTAATCATTCTGAATGTAATGTTTGCAACTCTATAGAAAGTGATGCATGTATACTGAAACTAAAACTATTCAAATGTTGATTGTTAATTGAAATTAAGCTGAAATAAAATGTAAATATTAGATTAAAAACGTGAAATACAATGTTTTAGTATATAAGCTAAATAGAACTATGGAAGCATTCAAATATTTAAAAAACAAAAAACGTAACAATTGCGGAATCTTCAGATTTTCAAACTCCCCAACTGTCAGAAATTCAAATCTAAATACCTTGAAAGCCAAAATTGAGAATTTTTATTTTTTTTAAAAAGCGTATTAATATTCAAAATAAATACAAATACAATGCTTAAGTATATATTTGAAGCTAAACAGAACTATGGAAACATTCAAATATTAAAAAAAAACAAAAAAAAAACGTAACAATTGCGGAATCTTCTGATATTTTTAAACTCCCCAACTGTCAAAAATTCAAATCTAAATACCTTGAAATCCAAAATAAAATTAAAATCAAAAGTGAAAATTTGTATTTTTAAAAAAAAAGCATATTAATATTGAAAATAAATACAAATACAATGCTTAAGTATATATTTGAAGCTAAACAGAACTATGGAAATATTCAAATATTTAAAAAACAAAAAGAAAAAAAAATCTAATGTTTTTTTAAAGCGTATTAAAATTCAAAATAATAAATATTATATTAGTACTGTAAATAATGCTAAACATATGCAAATCATCTACCATCTCTATTATGGCAAGCCGTTTTAGCTTTTATTCATTATCAGGATATGAATTCTTGATATCAACAATTTAATTGCTGATATCTGTAATTATATTTTCACTAGTGAAATGTCACCATAGGCTGCCATACAAAATAAATTGTTTTTATCAATAATTAAATTATTACTAGTTGAAATGTTTATTCTTGATATCAACAATTCAATTGGTAGTAGTAAAAATGAAAATCTGAAAATGTATTTCTGATATCAATATTATTTCAGATATCTAAAATGGCTTTCTTACTAGTTACAAAAACATTCATGATATCAGAAATTAACATTGTCACACTAGTAACATTGAATTATTGATATCAAAAATACAGTAAACATTGTTACTACTAGTGGCAATTCAATTGTGGATATCAAGAATAGACATTTCTAGTAACAATTGAATTCTTGATATCAAAAATAAAGGTTTTTACTAGTAATAATTGTATTTCTGATATGTGAAATTGGAATTTAAACTAGTAAGAAATCAATTCTTGATATTAAGAATTCTTATCATGGAAATGAATAAAATTTCAAACGGTTTGCCATTATCTATACGGTGACAACCTTCACCAATAAACAGCATTGAACATGAATATGGCGATCATTCAGTACCTTCGTATATCAAACTACCATGGTATTACTCTCTTATGGTCATTGTACCATATACAGCAACTACTTGCACACACACACACACAACAGTGTAATTCATCAGCATACACTTCAGCTCCGCTTGTCTTTATCAGAATTGGCAGTGGAGTGTAGAAGAGCTTTCTGAGCAATACTTGTGTGCATGTGTGTGTGTGTGTATGGGGGGGATGGACACACACTGCACCAGTAGCTGCAGTCTCCATGTGTGTTAGCCTGAGGCGCTGTGGCCCACAGTCATCCACCAAACCATTTGCTAACGCTCACACCTCGTTTTACAGCATCGCTGCTTCACCGGACAGGCTTTTGCTGTAAAATGATGTCATTGAAAATACAATATGTGAGGTTTTAAAAGAATGCATATCATGCACACTAGAGCCCGACCGATAAAGCATTTTGAAGGCCGATACCGATACAAATATTTTTGGGTTTTAAAATCCGATATTCCGACATATCGGCCGATATTTTATTTATTTATTTATTTATTTTTTTAACTGGACAGTCACAAACTGATAGTCACAAATTTTGTCATGCTTATTTGAGTTTAGAGAACTGATGGGGATGTTCTTTTAATTGTTATTCAAGCAATGTATGTCTCGTGACCAACTTAACGAGTGTTGCCAACAGGAACGGTGTAGAGTGCCCTCTGGTGGACAAACTATACAACTCCAACACTCATGACATGGTTTAAGCGTGTTTCCTCTGTTTTTATTTTATTTTTGAAATATTCATTTATCGGCCATTATAACTGCTTTTACTTTTGTCTTTAACAAAAACAGCAAATACAGAAAGGTCAACGCCTAATCCATCGGTCTGACTGACGAAACCGCAATGACATTATCAAAACAAGTTTTAAAAAATAAAATAAATATATTTGTACTTTATGGACATGCTGCGTGTTTGGATAGTTTTAAAATGAATTTTAAAGAAATGATCAAAAATAAATTATATATTTTCATTATTTATTTATTTATAAGTGTTTGTTTGTTCCATTCTGATTCAGTCTACATCGTTTTTTGGGTAATTTAACAATTTCTGTAAAGAGAGTCACACCTCATCACAGCCCATGCAAAATTAAAATATGTTAAATTTGTCTCATTTTATGACCACATTTCATTGACAATCCCGCTGTTCACGGTTCTCTCATTTCCAGGTCTATAAAGCTTTTAAAAGCGAGCAACAGCAGCCGAGGGGGGTCAATGACGGAACGGCAACATTTCTTTCCTGTTTTCCACTAACACACACACCTTCCACATCTGATTTAGTCAGCATGCCGTAACATCTCATAGCCCAAGGGCACTAAATCCACCAGCCAGCACCTTGGTTGTCCTTACTAAATATTATGTTATAGAGCTGTCACGAACACGTCAAACTCTATTGCTGCTCTATCATCAGCTCTGACGGACGGGGGAAATGCTCTTTAAATGCGACCTTTCGAGTGTTTCCAACAAATCACTCTTATTCGCTTCCAAAAATGCTTAAAAAACTTCTAGTCTGTGACATACAATAAAAAAAGATTATGTTCGGTTAAGAATGTCTTCCAATAATAGCAAGTAAAAACAAATGAAAATGTATTGACAAAAGGAAACTCACACCGACTCACTGGGATGCATTAAATCCCCACCATTGGTGTGTATTCTGGCTTTCCCTAAACACTGCAGTCACAATCACATCCATTAGTACATCAAACAAACCCAAACATATGTGCTTTTGCTATTGTGAATGAACATATGTGGTGGCTGAACGACTGAGCTCTTGAAATGTGAAACAAAGGAATTGTATTTGTGCATTGCCCACATTGAGCACTCAGAGTTTATGAAGCCATTACGTGAGGAGTGATTGATGTGACAGGGAAGATGCTGTTAAATCAAAGCTGCGTCGGAGCAAAGAGACGCTACAGATGGATGGGTGAAGAACACGATACTCCCGCACCTGTACTACGCACTTTAAAATGCAGCTGCACAAAACCGGAAGTCATCAAAAAAAGAAAGCATGTAAGTTTCTGGTCAAATCTGATCCATCTAAACAGCATCAGTGATGACAGATCAAGTGTTTGATTAATATTGAACCGGAGGCGTTGAACATTGTCAAATATATTGTGTATGTATATATATAGTGTTCCACCGATACAGGCCGGTCCCAATATCTGGAGCGCATAAAATAAAATAAAATAAAATAAAATAAAATAAAATAAAATAAAATAAAATATGAACTCATAATTCACTAAGAGAGCAGGATGGGTATTCATAAATAATAAAAAGTAATGAAATTAGGGCTGTGAAACGATTAATCTGGATTAATCGCATCTAAAATAAAGGTTAGTGTTTACATAATACATGTGTGTGTAGTGTATATAATTATTTTGCATATATAAATACACACACATGCATGTATACATTTAATAAATATTTGCACTTTACAAAATTAATATTATACATATATATATAATTATTTGATCTATTAATAACAAATTTTTTCTTAAATATATACATGCATATGTGTGTATTTATATATACAAAATAATTATACACACATATATTGCATAAAAACAAACTTTTTTTTTTTTGGATGCGATTAATCGCAGCCCTAAATGAAATAAAATAAAAGTAAAATAAAATACTGACATAAAATCAATTAAAAGCGCAAATAAAAATACCTATTTTAAACAATATTTACTCAAAATTCTCAAAACGAAAACACAAAAAGCTCAATTATTCAGTCTTTAATTTCAAAACTGACAAGAGGAAATGACAAAAGGCCAAAAATCTTAGAGTAATTTACTTCAGAATTAAATTTTTGTGATAATTTACTCACCCCCACTTCATCCCAAATGGTCATCGCTTTCTTTATTCAGTAGAAAAGAAATTACGTTTTTTGAGGACAACAATTTACTCTACAGACACGACCTCAGCCGACGTATCTAACAAAAAAAAAAAAAAAAAAATGTATACACTTTTTAACCACAAATGCTTGTCTTGCACAAGAAAGGTCACGTGTGTCCCTGTTCAAAAAGCTAGGGTAGAGGCAAAATAATCATTGTTTTCCCTTTTTATTTTATTTATTTATTTATTTTGTAAATGACTTTTTTCTTTGCACGTTGGCTTTGTGAACACCAGGTCTGTACTTCCGGCACGTCACGAGTGGCCTTTCATCGTGATTACGTAATGTGTGGTGCATCGCAGAGCATTTGTGGCTAAAAGTATAAATTTATTTACTTTTTTTTTTTTTAGAAAAAAACAACAATTCTCTAGAGATCAGACTCGTATTCCTCGGATGGGATCGTGTTGAGCCTTTAAAGCTGCATTGAAACTGCAATTTGGACCCCATTGAAATCCTTATGGAGAAAGTTTTCTTAATTTCTTTTCAACTGAAGAAAGAAACACATGAACATCTTGGTGAGTAAATTATCAGGAAATGTTAATTCTGAAGTGATCTAATGCTTTAAATCATCTGACAGGCAATAAACGGGCCTCTCTCTCTCTCTCTCTCTCTCACTACATAGACCTTATATGCATAGATAACCGTACTGTGTATATTTTGACTGTGCGACCGGCCGACCCATGCTGCATTCACCATTTCATATTATGATATTATTTTATAAAGAAATAAAAGAAAGCATTTAATTTGTGCTAATGGTCATTTCAAGCCATTCTGATTAGAAGAACCACAGGGAGACCCTCACGCTTTATGTGAACGAATCCCAATTTCAGCAAGACACGATTACAGCAGGCTAAGACCATTCAATTTCATGAGCCATCAAGCAGATATCCTCTTTTAAAAATATACGGTACTCCAGAGAGCGAGAGATATAGATGGAAGACTAGCGGGGCTGGTTATGTTACTGATACAACAACATAGCAAACCTCACGAACGGCGCATTATGAGTGTGTTGAGTTACGAGTCCAGATACTGCGTCATTATTACCCAAGTCCCATCCAATACTGTAAAACATTAAAAAAAAGAGAGACCATGTTCTTCTTCAAACATTACGGCAGTACAGGAGCATGATTAATTACAGGAAGGGGAAACGAGTGAGTGAGTGTGTGTGTGTGTGTGTGTGTGTCCAATGCGGCGATGCCTCCTCTGTCTCACCTCTGCTTTGAGTCGAGCGAGGTCTACTCTGAATCTAAACGAGTGCTTTATTACGTGAAGCTGACCCGAAGCACTCAGCCGAATGACATCTATCCATCTAAACACACTATTCACCTGGTCGCCACCACAATCAATGAGATGAGACGGCCTTTTCCTGTTTCAGGACTTCTGGGATATCTTTGAGCCCTGGGAACTGACCTCGCCTGCAAACCAGCGCCCGTTTTTACACCGTAACACGCTAAATGAGAAAAACCAGAACCTAGCAAACACAGAACACTCCCGAATGGTCCCATGAGGTTATTTTTTTTTGGGGGGGGGGGGGAACCAAACAAGAACGTTATCAGAACGTTCCATGTAGGTTATTTTTAGGTTTCATTTTTATAACGTAAGGAGAACGTTCCGGGGAAGTTCAAAAACCAAAAACTAACGTTCCCAGAACCTCAATTTGTTTGCTGGGAAAAAAAATAGATCAAGGCAATCAAGTTTATAGCATCCCTCGCCAGCCGACGGGACGAGTAAATCTGTGCCCGTTGTCAGCAGAAAAAGCTCGATCAGCAAAAACGTGCAGTGATCAGCAGTAATGAGCTCTGCTGGACCCACGACAACCCTGGGCAGTCTGCAAAACAGCTAGAACTTCAATAATTCAATTGGAGAATATTGTAGCATTTCAATACAGAGACAAACCCATTGACAGAACGTTTAAAAGTGCACTGGATTTCATCATGCATCATGCATATCTACAGCCAGCTGTGTGTACAAATGACAAGACTCAAGTTCAATTCTACGCACATCGGCCACTATTATGTAATGTGATACTGCAGCACCAGGACGAGTCTCTACGCACTCGCGCTCTCCTGTGTGCTGAGAAAGTTACAAACATCTTCCTGTCACTCGTCCCTGCCGTACGCCTTCATTGAACAGCCGAAAGACTATATTTAGACTCCCATCCTTGTGAGAACGCGTTTAAATGTGTACACAAGGCATGCTTTATGATAAAAGGAGGATACTGTACTTACCTCTGTAGCGTGTGTGTCCTCACTGCACCAAGAGGAGGGTGGTGATGCAGAGGGGGGATGAAGAAAGAAACTTCGCAGAGCGCGCAGGGCACTTGGAGAGCTTAGAAAAAAACAAAAGTGACAACAATCAAGACTTTAGGCTTATCCTCTTCTGGTTTTGTTGGAAACACACACACACACAAACACACACATCTCATGCACACATACACACACACACACGATAGCTCGGATCAGGACAGATGCGGAGGTGCTCTCATGTACACACACACATTTCCAGTCTCACACCCAGCAGTCTTTGCTCAGCACCACAGCCCCTGGTGTTTCACTGCTGTATTTCCCGGCACTGGGCTGTCATTGGCTCAATCACGGCTCAATAAAAAAGTCCTCCTGTTTCCGATTGGGTGATGAGGGATTTTTCTTCATAGCACACTCTGAAAGCCATCCCACCCCTCCTGCTTTTAAAAACCTACACTACGTGCAAGGAGAATGCTGAGCTGGGGAAATCAGGCAGGATCAGGATGAGAGAGTGAGAGGAGGAGGAACGCGAGGGGGCGGGGCCAGAACAGGCGCCGTAACCAATCAACGAGCGGAAGAGAGAAGCGCGAAAGACGTTGTTTACTTCAGGGATGAAACGACATAATAGTAGCCAAATTATATTGAATATGAATAAATAAAGAGACAATGCACGACGAAATGATGGCAAGACACTATAGCCTACTTCACTTCAAAGTCCAACGTCTGGTTCACTTGCTAAACAGCGAGATATAATTAATCATGTCCGTATTAGGTTACTGACTTACCGTCCACAACACAAAGAGATGATAATTTTTTTTTCTAATAAAAATATTGCTATATAGTGAACCAAAATATCGTATGATAAAAGTAGTCTACAAAATATAGGTTTTGTGTCATTTACCGTCGTCAGATCGACCAGCCATTGACAATCTTTTGAGCTTGTAACGTTACGTACGGTGGTAAACTACTTGGACCGATTCAAATGACTCGTATGAGTAGGCTACGTTAGGTTCTTTTTTTGTGTGAATCGAAAACACAACCAATAAGTTAGCCTTAATACCAAAACGAACGACTCTTTTGAACTGAGTCTTTTCAATAATCATCAGTTCAAAATTCTGATGAATAGCCTATAGGCTACTTATCTGAATCAAAGTCCAACGTCTGGCTCACTTGCTAAACAGCGAGATATAAATAATCATGTCCGTACTATTAGGTTACTGACTCCACTACACAAAGAGATAATCGTTTTCTAATAAAAAATATTCCTACATAGTGAACCAAAATATCGTATTATAAAAGTAGTCTACAAAATATAGGTTTTGCGTCATTTACCGTCGTCAGATCGACCAGCCGCCAAAATAACCATTGACAATCTTTTAAAAGACTAACGTTCGAGCTTGTACGTTACGTGCAGTGGTAAACTACAAGATGACCACCAGTGTGACCGATTCAAAAACAAATGACTCATGAGTAGGCTAGTAGGTTCTTTTTTGTGTGAATCGAAAACACAACCAATAAGTTAGCCTTAATACCAGAACGATCGACTCTTTTGAGCTGAGCCTTTTCATTAATCAGTTCAAAATTCTGATGAATAGCATAGGCTACTTCACTAATCTGAATCAAAGTCCAACGTCTGGCTCACTTGCTAAACAGCGAGATATAAATAATGTCCGTAGGCGACTTACCGTCCACAACACAAAGATAATCATTTTTTTGTAATAAAAATATTGCTATAGACCTATTAGTGAACCAAAATATCGTATTATAAAAGTAGCCTACAAAATATTTGTTCGCGCTTGTAAATCTGTAAATATATGTTCGCGCTTGTAACCTATCGTTCAGAAACCCCCTCTATTTACTGTCTATGGGTAAACCCTGACTTTTGTGATCTTAACTAACTTACACAACAAAGAAACTTCAATGCTG
Organism: Pimephales promelas; assembly: GCF_988280905.1. Classification (NCBI taxonomy): domain Eukaryota; kingdom Metazoa; phylum Chordata; class Actinopteri; order Cypriniformes; family Leuciscidae; genus Pimephales; species Pimephales promelas. The sequence continues at coordinate 38,145,156 of NC_142776.1, forward strand.
TGCTCGTTCGTTTTAGCAATTCGTTTTTAAGGTAGCCTTCCGGTTCAAGCGTTTCATAACTCACCCGCAAGCTTCGGCATTTTACAAATCATCAGCGAAGATTCGAAGAAACCTTTATGAATATTTTGCTTCGAACGAATCAGTGCTTCGCAGCGCGCATGCGCATCAAACAGTCATGAAATTTCAGCAGGCTTCCCCATACATCATACAATTAAATTACAGACACGTCCATTGGTTTGACCATGAGACAGTCGGGTTTATTATTAAATGAAGAACTTTGAACTTTCTATACATTATTGCTGGTAGGCCAACAACTAAAAAATAAATACATGAATAAATAATCAGTGCAAAAAATATAGCCTATTAAAATCATCATGCAAAACCATACGTCATTGCATTTACACAATTTTAACCAGCAGATGTCATAGCATAGCGAAGTTTCTGAAATGTTGCACAATTTTTTTCCACAATATTTATTTTTTTACATTGTTTTTGGTTTTTTAAATGGCATTCATTTGTTGTGTAGCAGCCTACAGTAATTTGTATAGCCTATCGTTTTCAAGCCGATCCTGAGTTCCTCATGAGCAAAGATGGCAGCCTCCATTTTGCCTACTTCCGGGGAGATAGATACCATTCAAATGAATCACATCAGATGAATCGCATATTTTAAAGCTTCTTGGCTGCAGTAAATATAAATATATTTTGCCCCTGCTCTGACTCCAGCTGCGCTCCAGCAGCATGTAACTTAATGTGGTCTATGTAAATTATTAAAGACTGATGGGAGGCGCTGTAGCAATCCGTCCACACACTCCAGAACCTCATAATAATAGCAGTAGTTTCTCAGCTACCATATCTTACACTGTCAGACCGACAGACACGGTCACTGTCTAATGAACTGTGCTGTGTTTCCTCCCAAGGATTCGAACTAGTCATGTAGTTTCTCCATGCAATTCTAGAAGTTGCCTATTAGCCGTGCTGTATATGATATTTAAACAGATCTGCCAAGTGACGTCAGCTCCCCAACCCCCTTTAGTCCATCTCCATTTGCAGCCTAGTGCCTCAATACTAATTAAATGGGTTTGATGGAGTCCAATCCGTCAACATCTAAAATCAATGAAATAAGGTCTGGGCAGCGGGGCTTGGGATTCTTTCTACATGATTGAAAATCCCAGTCTGTTTCCTGGAGCCTACATTTACACAGCACATAACTTTTTGCCATTTCATGTGCTTTGAATGTCTAATCAGCTTGTCTAGAGAAAGTTTATTCCATTTACTGCATCATATTAAATCCTTTACATGTTTGTGTTTTTGTTAGTAAACACATGGTGGTGTTCTAGAAAATTGCCCAAATAATAACCTACATAGAGTCCTGGAGAGTGTCACATGGGTTTTATGAATGTCAAACGGGTGTAGCGGACTGGCTCTATGATTAGATTTATTATTATTGAGGCGGCAGCAGAGTCTTCCGGCCCATGGCAGACGTCCAATCCTGTTTCTGTGCCTGCAGAGCTGTCCTTTGGCAAAGTGGGATGCAGCTTTTGGCCAGCACTATATATTCGACTGGAGAAAACTCAGCCTGCATGACAGAGCAAGAATTCCTCGGATGCATTAAGAACATTTACAGTGGCCCCAGTTCTTGATTTAAACGTACAGATAAAGATGAATGATGCAAGCACAGTTTTGTGTACTTAATTAATTAATTAATTAATTATGCTTTGACAAGTGAAACGTTCTGTAAAAATGCCTTTACACTGTTTTTCATTTCGGGCGTTCTAAAACAATTTACTATAAAACAAAAAAGTTTTTCCTTTGTGTTTTTCGGCGCACTGACATTAGATGGCGATATTACTTTGAAAGATAAAACTACACGCCTGAACACGTAATACGCATTCGCATTTTTGTTGTTTATGGGGAGATGATAATGGTATCGTTTTCAAAAACTCACATTTTAAAACCTGTTTTCAAAAGTTTGCGTTTTCAGGCCACCAAAACACCATTGTCATGTAAATGAATGGCCAAAACACATAACGTAGTTTTTCGTTTTTTAGTTGAAATCAGTGTGGTGTAAACGGCCCCTTAGTGTGCTGTGTTTTTCTAAGGGACCTGAAGTACTTTTAGTATTCGTAAAAGGGTACGTTTAGTCAACAACGATGTAGTAAAAAAACGAATTTTTTCCTTTGCGTTTTCACATACAGACGACAACATTGTTCACACAGATCTGCGAAAACGACTAAAAACTCTGTATTATGCTGCCAGGCCAGTAGATGGCGATGTCATTTTGAAAAAGAAAACTACATATAGACTGAACACATAATACGTGTGATCTCTCCGTTTTCACGAATTCGCATTTTTTGTAGTTTACGCGGAGACGATAACGGTATCGTTTTCAAAAACGTGCACTTTGAATCTCGTTTTCAAAATTTTGCGTTTTCAGGCCACCAAAACACCATTGTCATGTAAATGAATGGCCAAAACACATAACATAGTTTTTCGTTTTTTTAGTTGAAATCAGTGTGGTGTAAACGGCCCCTTAGTATGCTGTGTTTTTCTAAGGGACCTGAAGTACTTTTAGTATTCGTAAAAGGGTACGTTTAGTCAACAACGATGTACTAAAAAACCGAACATTTTTCCTTTGCGTTTTCACATACAGACGACAACATTGTCAAAACCATCCTTGTTCACACAGATCTGCGAAAACGACTATAAACTCTGTATTATGCTGCCAGGCCAGTAGATGGCGATGTCATTTTGAAAGAAAAAATTACATATAGACTTAACACATCTTTGTTTTCACAAATTCGCATTTTTGTAGTTTACGCAGAAATGAAATTGGTATCGTTTTCAAAAACGATACTTTTCCGAAATTTTGCGTTTTCAGGCCTCCAAAACACAGTAGCCGTGTTATGAACAGCCAAAATGAATAAAAGTTTTCTGTTTTTAGTCAAAAACAGTCCTGCGTAAATAGTCTCTTGGTTTGCTGTGTTTTTCTAATGTACTTTTAGTATTCGAAAAACAGTTGGCGAAAATTCGAGATGGTCCTCACTGCAGAACACGAAATCCACCTTATATAGCCCACCTAAACCTACCTACCCATTTACCCACAGGAAAATTCCCTGGACGACCTACTACATCCGCCATGTTTTTGAAGTGCGCACATGATGGACACTTTACAATCCCATGAGGCCACGGGAGAGGATTTATGAATGGAAGTGAAGTAATAGTAGGTCACGTCACGTGACAGTCACAACATGGCGGATGTAGTACATCCGAATTTCATTCATACTACCTAGCTATAGGCTTTACGTTAGTATGCATACTTTTATTTCTAAGGCGACGTGATTTCGGACTCATCTTCAGACATTCTGAAACACCATTAATGAGGCTGTTTATGTGAGCAAGCCTCAGTGAAACTTTATCCAGTTTCGTGACGTGCTCTCAAATTCAGTTGAGCGCTGTCTGCGCTGTCTATATCATCCAATCTTATTCCAGTCAGAACATCCATTGAGCATCATTTGTTTGTCCAGCTGCGATGTCACAATAGTGAAGCCGGCGGAATGACAAGCACCATCAAACCTGATACAATACAGCCGGCTCCATCATTCATCTCTGTGAGGAATGCTGCATATGTTATCAGATTACACTGTCACTACATCACAGATGGACTGCTTTGGAAACTCGCTGTGCATCCAGGATTTTGCATTTGCAAGGCGTTGCAAGTTAAAGACAGGAGAATTTAAGATGACTTTATTCATAAATAATTAAACAAAAATGTTGTTTTTAACATCACGTGGACGTAAAGCACTTTTCTGAAACACTCGCACATTTTCCCTAAAGATAGCAATGGAATTACAATAATAATTTGGAAACAGTTTTATATTGATCAATTAAGAATTTGATCTGGTCTTAAACTTGATGGTTGGATTCTTCATTTGTAAATCACTTAAAAGTGATAAAAGTGTCCATCAAACTAATAGGCCTAAATGTCAATGTGGATGACTTGAAAATCTTTTTTTTGTCTTTAGATTTTGTATGCAATAGGATGTTGTTGTTGTTTTTTTATTATGCAACAAAAGCAAAAACAAGACAAAACAGCAATGAACAATAATAGACAACAATGAGGGTTACAAATATTAAATTAGCTTAAATGTTTTACACCAAGATTTTATCAAGGAGTTTAAATACATGTCAAACTCTTTCTTAAAAAATATATATATATATATATATTTTTTTTTTCTTTGAAAATTTACATCAGATCATTCCAAATGATCTCCAGCCATTCCTTGAGGATTCATCGACAAGATCTGTTCCTGTTTCAGATTCAGGCAGTCTCTCTGCGCTCAAACAGGCATTTCTTCCCGTTTCTTCAGTCCGGTGTAGAAAATAACATCTCAAGAGCCTGTGCACTGTGACCCCCATCACTAACTCATATACAGGCCGCACAGATGAAGCCAGCTTCAGATTCAATCAATTTTAGACTCAAAAGAAAGTTCTCAGTTCAGTCCGCACTGAGTAAGTCAAGTGGTTGTGTGTGGGTTTAGAGGTAAAGCAGTGTTGGTGACTGCTCTATCTATGTTATTCAAACAGTTATGTTAGAGGTTGTTTAATAAGAAAATTAAATAAAAATGTAGCTTTCAATAGGAATAACGAAGAAAAAAGAAACGTGCTGTTCAAAATGTTGGGGTCATTGATACTCTTATTCAAGAAAATTGCATCATTTTTCAAAAGAAGACGTTACAAAAGAGTTTTCTTGCAAATAAAGAGTTCTTTTGAACTTTCTATTAATCAAAGACTCCTGAAAAAAGAATATCACAGTTTCAATAAATATATGAAATAGCTCAACATTGATAATACGCATATTAGAATGATGATTTCTGAAGGATCACATCACGTGACACAAGACTGGAGTAAATAAATGATGCTTAAAATTCAGCTATGCATTAGAAATAAAATGACAATAGAAAACAGTTCAATTGTAAAAATATTTCTCAATAATACTGTATTTTATCAAGAGACTTCTTTCAGAAATGTTCGCGACCCCAAATTGTTCAACAGCACTATATACTGTTAAACTCTAATATTACAGCTTATGAAAACCTTTTCACAATATTATAATTTTGAATTTGGGGTTTTCATAAGCTGTAATCATCACAATTATAACAACTAAAAACCTGAAATATCTCACTTTGCATGTAATATATTAGTTTCACCTTTTAAGTTGAATTACTGAACTAAATGAACTTTTGCGCCATATTGTAATTTTTCGAGTTTCACCTGTGTATATATATGTTATGTGCATGTGCAGTTAGTGTTGTTCTGAACACGGCCAGCAGAGAGAGCCGCTGTAACGTCGACGGACTGCACGGCTGTCGCAAACAGGCCATATAATCGATAAAAAGGGGATTGTTTCTCTCACTTACCCAATATTTTGGTATGCTGTAGGCTATATTTAAACGGATAGTTCACTTTGAAATTAAGTTTTGGTATGTTTAAATTAATTTAGTATGTTTTTTGAGGTGGTGACCATAGACCTGCATTATATGACTGACAGACAAGAACGGTTTGACCGAAAATATAAGAAGTGAAACTACAAAGACACCTACATCTTGGATGCCCTTGAGGTAAGATAAAACATACCAAAAATTAATTTCAAAGTGAACTATCCCTTTAAATATATCGCCTTTGGTTTATCAACATGCTAATGTCAAACTCTATTGGAATCAGTGCTGCTGCCTAAATAGGGAAGACAGCACAGGTTTGGGGCAGAGCCAGTGTTTGAGTTGTGGGCTGGGTTTGTTTCTTTGCTCTGAATGAGTGAATGACTGCTGAATCAGGGTTAAAAACAGTAAAGCTGCTGCCACCTACTGTTCAGAAACACACACACAATCTAAACACTGCAAACACATTCAATTGTAAATCATCTTTGTCTAAGCCAAATGATTAAAACGTTATATTTAAATATAACAATCTTATCTATAAAACTAGATCGACTTCACAAAAGAAGCACAGTAAGTTTTGTAAATGTGCATAGTTATGTTAAATCCTGAATTCATTTTAATGCATATATTCTGTGAATATTAAAAAAAAAACATTATAAATTCTCAAGCAATGCTTTATTAACCTTAAACCCAGTCCTGCAGTTATTTGACATAATTATAATATAAAGTCTACCTGAAATGCAACTAACTGAACTGTATTTAAAAATACTGTAAAAAATATTTTCAAGATTTAATATCACAACATATTTTCTTTTGTCAAATCAACTTTATAATAATTTATTTAGTTGAGATAACTTATTATTTTGAGTTTCTGATGGTTAAATTAATCTACTTCATTGTATTAACTCACTTTTTCCAGTTCAATCAACTTAAAATTTTAAGGTAACCACACTCTAAAAAATGCTGGGTTGTTTTAACCCAACTTTGGGTCAAATATGGACTAACCCAGCCGTTGGGTTAAATTTTTACATTACATTTTTAACCCAACATTTCGGGTTTGTCCATATTTGACCCAAAATTGGGTTAAAACAACCCAGCATTTTTTAGAGTGCAGGTTACTTACTTTTTTAAGTTACACCAACAATATTTTTTACAGTGTAGTAATCACATTTTTTCTTTTGTCAAATTAACTTAAATAATTTATTTAGTTCAGATAACATATAATTAAATCAATCTCCTTCATTGTATTAACTCACTTTTTCCAGTTCAATCAACTTAAAATTAAGGCAACCAAGTTACTTACTTTTTTAAACTTAAACTATCAATATTTTTTTACAGTGCACAATAGTTTCACCGTGAATCAAAGCTACTCTAAGATTAAGTGAAAAATAATCAGGGTCATCTACATAAAAAGACTGATGTTTCTAGGACCAAACTGCTCAATGATCTACTGTATGCAATATTATTAAACATAAACCTTAACAAAGTTGTTATATTTGAGTTGGCGCAGGGTTTGACTGAATGAGCTCTAGGCTTTAAGCTTCTCTGACAGGAACATCATGCATAACACATAGTCTGTTGAAAGTCTCTGCATTCTCATGGTGTGTGTGTGTGTGTGTGTGTGTGACCTTCAGTAACCCGTCTGCTCTCAGTCGAGTTTCCGATGCCTGGGAAGGTGTCTTTACAAAGTTTGCGTCAGAGTAATAAATAATTTCCATACAAGCGAAAGTTGAACCTGTTGCACTGTTCATGATGACAAATGACGAAGGACACGATGTGTGTGTGGATGAAAGGCTATGCTTTAATTGAACAAACACTCCTGTCGGTCCGGATGGGACGTCTCTGGACACCGTCAGGGACGAGCAAGTGTGGCGATACACAGACAAGAATCATTACATGGCACACACAGACAGGCAGTTGCTGATGTAAATGTCCATAATAAATAAATTAGCTTTTTCATAATTGTGAGGCAATGCATTAAATTATGAAAAAAAAAAGAAAAGTCTAATTTTTATACTTATTTTTTATTTCATATGTACATGAATTCTTTTCTCATCAGCAAAAGACGTCATCACGATCCTACAAATGTGAAAGAAAAGGTCAAGTTAGAAATGATATATTGCAAGAATGACACTTTTGGGGAATTTTGTTTATTATTTCAGTTAAAATGCTTAACCCTAAAACCGTATTCTGGACAAATGTGGGAAAAATAGTTTTGATTTATTTAAAAAAAAATACTTCCTTTGATCCCTTGAGCTACTTTTTTCTACACATTTTTTTTGACTCAATTCTATAATATTAAGTGGGTGAAAAATAAACTCCTTAATCTTGTTTTGGGTGAAAAATGGGCACCCATAGAAATGAAATGAATGGGAAAAACTGTATTCTAAAATAAGACAGCAAAGTCACTTCATCTTTAGGTTTGAGCTCTAAGAACTTATTGGAATGATATTTTAATGTAGTTAAAAAAATAAAACATAAAATAAGCATAATTTACATAGAAAATATGGTACTTTTTGAAGTAAATAAATTCAAAAATACCCCCAAAATTTTAAAAAACACCATAAATGGACAGACAAAACTTTATCGAAGACAGTGATATAACATTTATAATAAATAAAAATTAGGATCCAACATTTGTCCACAATTACAGGATTAAGGGCTATAAAGTGAATACGGTTTGAGGGCTAAATGTATGAAAATTAATAATAATAACAACAAATGCATTAATGCATAAAAAGTTTAATTTGTAGAACATGCTTTATTATTTGTGGTGTTTATATAACAAATAATAAGAACAATTATTCCACCAACAAAGAGTATAGAAACGTGTTGCATTAATGTAGAACTCATATACTCATGTCTTTCATGTCAACATTCTGGCACCAGTCCTCACCTTTTGAGAGGGATCCCACATTTTTCTGTTCCTTATTTGGGACTGGAGCGCATGCGGAGAGGAAGAACAAGGAACAGGTGTCAGGACAGCCTGGAAATAGTTCAAACACTCCAACAAACTGTGTGTTTCTGGGACGAGATCTACAGTAGCAGTGATGTCTAACTGCTGTCGAGTCAGGAGGATGTAATTCAGTCTCTCCGACGGGTCACGCATACAGTCATTACCAGTTTAATTTATGGGGAATTACTCGGACCCCTCCAGTAGCAGGGAGAGTCCGCAATCTCCAAGTTTAGTGTCCCCCATGTAAGGTCACGGCTCGGGAGGAAGACAGATGTCTTGTCAAGACCCAAATAGATGGAGAACCGAATAGCTTTGTGGCTCTCCAAAGCAAAAAAATTCAATTAGTGTTCATTCTCAAAGCCGTCTCTAGTGTGGGAGATTGTTCAAAAACAAAAAATATTGAAATTAAATATTTTTACAATTTCAAATAAATGTTTTCTATGCGAATATATTTTCAAATGTAATTTTTCCTACAGTCTTCAGAAATCAAAAATCATTCTGATACGCTGATTTGCTGCTCGAGAAACATTAATGATTATTATTAATGTTGAAAACATTACAGTTATTCGCCTAAAAATCTTGTAACATTATAAATGTCTTTACTGGCACTTTTGAAAAATTAAATTCATCCTTTCTGAATAAAAGTCATATTTAAAAAACACTTTATTTTAAGGTGTCTGTGTCACATTAATTTAAGTACTGAGTTGTAAGTTAGTTATGTACTTACTATAGGGTTAGGGTTAGGAGTAGGATTGGTTTAGGGTCAGTTACATTTGATTATGTATCATTTATAGTGAGCACTTAAAAAATACCACTTAAAAAATAAAAATGTTTTTATATAAAAAAAAAACACTTTAAATCCTTACTACTCTGAGCAATGCTTGAACTGTGTATTTTGAGCACTTCTTGTGTTGTTATCGCCTTGCTTGATTTAGTCCTCAGATGTAAGTTAAGTCCTGCTAAATGACTAAATGTAAATGTATGGTAATTACTATAGAAACTACATGTATCGTGTAAAACACTGTAAAATAAAGTGTTACCAAAAAGCCTTGACGTTTGAACGTAGTGTTTTGTAGTGTAGCACTCGTATATAGCAGTGAAGTAAAATTACACCGCTGAACATATCTATAATTAGAGACTGACCTGTATGAACGTGGTGTTGAACTTATTTCTTTTCGGCTTCAGCGATCACAGGCTCTGATGGGAAAGAAAAGCAGAACGCCGTTCAGTCACTAGATTTAACTCAGACATGTGGAGACGCTTGTTCTCTCTGACATGTTCATTTTCTCTCCTTTCAAAAGGTCGTAAATCATTTCACAATAACAATAAACGTGTCCAACCGAGTGCGGAGGCATGTGGAGTGATAACTTGACAAACATAAGAATCAGCTTGAGCATTTGTGTTAACACAGCTTAGGTTGGATTACACTGATGTTAGATGTCCATAAATTTGATCCCAATCATTCAAGCCTGTTTATAACGCACTGACAGCAACATTAATTTAACCTTGATCTGAACTCCATGTTTCTTTGAATCATTACATTGTTTCATATCATTACATGAATAGGCTAGACATGATGCAAGTTATTTTCTAATATACAGAGCTTCTTTCAGCATAAAGCATTCATTTATAAATGCATCAGTACAGCTGTAATGTATTCTCCTGCAATATAATCTGTGCAATATAATGCAACCCTTTTGAATATTCATCTCAGCTAATTTAGACCAATGAACTTTTCCAGTTATTCACGATTACTGTATAGAAAATGATTTCACGCATAAAGAATAAGTCAAGCCCATGATAATATTATGGAGCTGAGGAGAACTAGACAGTCTCTATAGAAGTTTCATGCCTTTTGACTTTAAATCAGAATTTTAAAAGGATTAATTCACTTTAAAAAAAATAAACTTTTGCTGATAATTTACTCACCCCCATGTCATCCAAGATGTCCATGTCTTTCTGTCTTCAGTCGAAAAGAAATTAAGGTTTTTGATGAAAACATTCCATATAATGGACTTCAATGGGGTCCAAACGGTTCAAGGTCCAAATGAGAGTTTCAGTGCAGCTTCAAAGGGCTTTAAACGACACCAGACGATAATTTTTTTCTTTTTTCGAGTCATTTGGTTCATTCAATGAACAAAATGAACAAATTGACTCGAAAAAAGATTTGTTCATTTTGATGGATGAGTTATCTAAAAATGCACGTTCCTGCGCATCACAGAACAGAGCAAGGCGAGCGTTTGTGCTTATAAAACTTAAACTTTTTTATTTATTTCTGGAATGTCCGCTCGTTTCGCTTGATAAGACCCTTATTCATCATCTGGTGTCGTTTAAAGCCCTTTGAAGCTCCACTGAAACTCTCATTTGGACCTTGAACCGTTTGGACCCCATTGAAGTCCATTATATGGAATGTTTTCATCAAAAACCTTAATTTCTTTTCCATTGAAGAAAGAAAGACATGGACATCTTGGATTTAAACAATATGGAGGTTTCAGTGTGGACAGCACAAATAATAAAAATAATGTTATCACAGGCAATTGAATAGCAGTGCTGTCAATCAAGACTGAATCTCATGATGACTAGAAGTATTTTTTTTTTTTGCACGATCAAACATACTAAACTTTAGTATTTTTGATCACGCAAAAACAAAAGTACTTCGTAACTAAAGGCTTAACACAGACTTAGTTACTTACGTTTAACCTCCAGTTTGCAGCTGACCAAGGCCTCCCCGTGCTGGTTCCTGGCCCTGCAGGTGTAGACGCCACCGTCATAGTTCCCCGGCTTGCGGATCTCGAGGGAGCAGATGCCCTGGTTGTTTATTTGCCTGAACTTGGGGTCGTCACCGATAATCATCTGATTCTTCATCCACTCGATCCTGGGCTGCAAAAACAAGTTGGAAAACACAATGAAAACATGCTGCTTTTGCAGTCTAGAGTTAGTGAAATCTTTTAAAGGGATACTCCACCGTTTTTTCATATCAAACTGTTATTCCGAGGTGATGCATACCTCTCTCGTCTCAGTGTGTGCACTCAATGACACTTTGATAGCACTTAACTAGCCCAGTTCATTCATTAGGATCCAAGCAGAGAAGTGACCAAACACATCCACGTTTTCCCTATTTAACCCTCTGGGGTTCTTCGGGTCAATAATGACCCAAAGCGTTTAAATAAAAAAAAAATTAAAACTCGAAACTTGGTGACTTTAATGGTACTTGGTATATGAACACCCAAAAAAATTTGGACAGGATTTGAAAAGTCTAAGTGGTCGTAAAAAAAATAGTCACACTCAATAATGACCGGCATAGGAAATGAATGGGAAATTGGCAAAAATGTGAAAATACTGAGTTTTTTTGTGCGTAAAATTTACAAATCAGCAACGATCTTGAAAAAAAGCACACAACAGTGAAGGGGTGAATCTATAAAACATCAAGAGTGCAAAACAGACACATCAACACACACACACACACACACCTTTATACACAAACACACCAAAAAAGTCAGACTATACATGTGTTTTGCATTTTTAAAAAGCTCAGTTTGTCCACAAAATGGCATCCATCTAATTTCAAAAATTGCTTTTATGAGGCCTAGGCTTGACTCTAAAATGAAATACAGCTTTAAAAAAATATTTTAAATTTTTTTTCTATTATATTCAATGGGGGATAATTTGGTCATAATTATTGCATTAATACTAATTATAATTTTTTGTATTTTTGAAATTTTCTCAAAACACCAAAAAAGAAAAAAAAAATATTATAAAAAACAAGTAAAAAAAAAAAATATATGATTTTCTTTTTTTAAATATGAATCCCGCCCTTTGGGTCAATTTTGACCCGAAGTTCCCGAGTGTGACTGTTAAACGAAGAACCCCAGAGGGTTAAATACAGTTACACGAGTAGAGTAACTCAACCAAGGACGGTGACACAAAATAAAACGTCGCACTTTTCTAAGCGTGTAAAGCGGATAACTATAATGTATGGTGGAATACCACAGCAAGTGATTGGGATCCCTTCGACTCGGCGCATGTACATCTATGGACTCGGCACAGTAATATCATCAGGGGACTTTTCACGAGTGATGATATTACTACGCCGAGTCGAAGTGCTACATAAATATTCCATATATTGATAATAAAAACTAGGCATTCCAGATCCATTTCAAATGCTCCATTTTTTAAGTGTGCTAAAAGCTACACGACAATAAGACTTGTATGTTTCTCTTCCTTCAAGTTCCTACAGTGAGTTACAAGAAACTGGTGGTTGTATTTACTCACCAAAGCCATTTTTACTTGCATTTGGCGCTTGGTGAGTGTTAACTTTGAATGCTGATCAACACTTTTACTGTCATGGCCTCCACATATCGTGTTTGTTAGCTCATCCCGGCATAGTGATGCGGGAATCCCACTTATCCAAATCACGCTGTGTCTCGTCTAGTTATCTATCCCGCTAGGAGTTGCACTATCTGCGCTGGTATGTTAGTGTTGGATTCCCACACTTCAGTGGTCACTCAAACATGAACTGTAGAGCATATCTGAATGGATGAAGTGTTGATCATGACAAAAAGCCCATCAGCACAATCTTTAGAATAACTGAACACATTAATGAATTGCATGAGGCTGCTCTGCTCATAATGACTACATTGATATAGGATGGGGTGATCTGAACACCAAAAATTTGGTCCAAATTGTTTGTGATCCAATCTCTCACAATAAACCACTGCACTAAAACACAAGTTTTAAACTTTGCAAGTTGCATGCAGCTTAACCCTCAGGTGGTTTTCGGTCATTTCTGACCGAAGAATTTTCTGTTTTGAATTTCTAAAAATCACAGCTTCATCTGAATTTTATTAAACTTGGTGACTTTTATGGCATTATGTATGTGAACACACAAAAAAATTGAGGTCATGATCTGAGCATGTTAAGTGGTCTTAAAAAAAATAGTCACACTTGTGGTCTTTGGTCAAAAATGATCCCCATAGGAAATGAATGGGAAATTGACAAAAACACAAAAATTCACAAATTTTAATTAATTAATTTATTTATTTTTTACATTTTTTTAAATAAAAATCGTTTTTGAGATTGTTTCAACTATATATTCAAATCCAAAAAAAAAAAAAAAAGTGTTCATAAACATCTGGGGAATTCATATGGTTCTCCATAGAGAGCTGTACATGCCATCTAGTGGTTACACCATGATTCCACGCCTTTTCTCTATACTGTAACCAGATGGTGCTAATTGTCTTCAAAAAATATTTTTTTTCTGAAGGCCTAGACTCTATATTAAACTAAAATACTGCATTAATAATTTTTTGAAAAAAAAAAAATAATAATAATATATATATAGAAAAATATATATATTTTTCCATGGCAAAAATAGACCATAAATATTGCATAAATATTAATAAATTCAATCAAATCGTCTCAAAATATTAAATTACAAAGAATAAATATTATACAACAAAAATAAATTGCATTGGTTTTACTGGGATGGAGGAAATTTAATTTTTAGGTGTCCGGTCACTTTTGACCGGGAGGATAACAAGTGTGACTCCGAAACGAAGAGCACCTGAGGGTTAAAATAAGAGCTAACCAATTGGAAAGTTGGAAAAATGCATACATGCACAGGACAGAACATCTTTAAAGCATTAAAGTTCAATTCATTTAGATTAAAAACACTACTTGAAATCTCAAGACTTATTTTACTTTAGCTAATACAGAATCACTGCACCACTTTCCATACAACATCAATATCAAACTTGTAGGTTAAAGGCTAAGAGCCCTATTTTAACGATCTGGGGTGCATCGTTAGCCAACTTAAACCAATGCTTTCGGGAAACACACCCCTAAAACGCAAGTGTCAAGCGCAAAGGGCAAGTATCTTTGAAAAACCATGTACGGTACCTTAGGGAATCCCCTGACGGAGCAAAGCAGCTTGGCGTTGTAGCCGACGGTAGTGCTGCGGTCTGCCAGGGCGGTGGTGAACTTGGGTGGCTCGCTGAAGTCGTGCTCCTTGTACTCTGGAGGCTTGTATTCAATGCCTGAAACACATGATCAAGATCAGAGAATGGCGCCATTGCTGAGCTTATGGGTTAGATACCCAGAGAATACAACAAGTGATAAAAATGTAGGTAAATTGTATGCAAAGAAACTTGCTTTGAATTAAAATTTCTGTCAGATGCATCAATGTCAAGACCAGGGTTATAATCGTTTACTAAAACTACAAAAAATATTGTTAAATGCGGGGAGTGTGACTTTCTTTTTTGACCATCACTTCTATTCCTCATCCACTTACAGCCACTGAGTTAGAAGCACTGAAATGAAAATTAAACAACTGAATCATCTGTGGATCGGGCAGGACTCGGAAAACTCATTTACCACCTACGGTAAGTGCGTCAATCAAACGGTCTTACCACACCCCCCTTTATTTGTTTTATTTTTGCATTATTCAAACTATAGGAAAATAATAAAAAAAATAATGATACATGGCTGTACACTGTAAAAAAAATATTGTTGGTTTAACTTAAAAAATTCATTTTTTAAAAGGTTCATTGAAATTAAATCAAAGGAGATTGATTTAATCATCAGAAACTCAAAATATTATTTTATCTGAACCACATCAATTATTTAAGTTTGACAAAAGTAAAAATGTTGTGATTACAAATCATGAACATATTTTTTTACAGTGTGTGATATTTTAAGAGAGAGATTATATATAGGAAACATTAAAAGTATTAGTTTTGTTAATAATTTACTCACCCTCATGTCATCCAAGATGTCCATGTCTTTCTTTCTTCAGTGGAAAAGAAATTAAGGTTTTTGATGAAAACATTCCAGGATTTTCTCCATATAATGGACTTCAATGGGAACCAAACGGTTCAAGGTCCAAATGAGAGTTTCAGTGCAGCTTCAAAGGGCTTTAAACGACAGCAGACGATGAATAAGGGTCTTACCTAGCGAAACGAGCGGCCATTTAAATAAATAAATAAAAACGTTAGGGTTTTATAAGCTCAAATGCTCGCCTTGCTCTGTTCTGTGACTCTCCTGTTCGAACTCGTTCATAAAAATGAACAAATCTTTTTTTAGTTATGTAGTTCATTCAACAAACGAAATTAACGAAATGACTGGAAAAAAGATTAGTTCATTTTGATGAACGAGTTCGAACAGGAGAGTCACAGAACAGAGCAAGGTGAGCATTTGTGGTTAGAAAACGTAAACTTTTTTATTTATTTTTTAAATGAGCGCTCGTTTCGCTAGATAAGACCCTTATTCATCGTCTGGTGTCGTTTAAAGCCCTTTGAAGCTGCACTGAAACTCTCTTTTGGACCTTGAACCGTTTGGACCCCATTGAAGTCCATTATAAGGAGAAAAATCCTGGAATGTTTTCATCAAAAACCTTCATTTCTTTTCGACTGAAGAAAGAAAGACACGGACATCTTGGATGACATGGGGGCGAGTAAATTATCAGCAAAAAAACTAATCCTTTAAGCCAAATCATGTGATGCTGAGCAAATGTCAAATATACGAAATGCAGGAAAGTTGGTTCACCTGTCTTCTGGATTGTGGCTGAGGTCTTTGTAGTGGTGGCCTCTTCGCTGATTCCACACTTGTTCTCAGAGAAGGCCCTGAAGAAGTAGGTGTTTCCCATGATCAGGTCTGAAATGGTGGCATTCATTCTGTGATAATGCTCCAGTACTGTGAACCACTCCTGTAGAGACACAGCAGCTCAGGTCAGTAAACTTCAGACACGGCAAGTCAATTCCTCATGTGATTTACTTCGATCCAAAAGGAAATGCATAAATAAACAATGCTTTCGAACACGGCCACCATCAACCACTGATCGAACAAGCATAAAGTCCCGCCCCCCCAACTCACGCCATTGGTCAAGGACAAGACAGGGCGCTTATTTGAGACAATGAAATATGAATGGCGTAGTCAAGTGCGTACTGTAAATTATGAACTTTACACACTGAACTGACTTGATACTGTTGCCTTATTAGATTAGTTGATGTTGAAGTTGAAATATACAGCGCTGCATAAATAAAGCTGATATGACTTAAAGGATTAGTTCACTTTTAAAAAAATATTGCTGATAATTTACTCGCCCCCATGTCATCCAAGATGTCCATGTCTTTCTTTCTTCATTTGAAAAGAAATTAAGGTTTTTGATGAAAACATTCCAGGATTTTCCTCCATATAATGGACTTCAATGGGGTCCAAACGGTTCAAGGTCCAAATGAGAGTTTCAGTGCAGCTTCAAAGGGCTTTAAACGACACCAGACGATGAATAAGGGTCTTATCAAGCGAAACGAGCGGACATTTAATAAATAAATAAACAAAGTTTAAGTTTTATAAGCACAAATGCTCGCCTTGCTCTGTTCTGTGATGCGCGTTCATGACTCTCCTGTTCGAACTCAATCATCAAAACGAACGAATCCTTTTTCAATTCATGACTCGAAGGGTCCTAGATAAGACCCTTATTCGTCGTCTGGAATCGTTTAAAGCCCTTTGAAGCTGCACTGAAACTCTCTTTTGGACCTTGAACCGTTTGGTCCCCATTGAAGTCCATTATATGGAGAAAAGTCCTGGAATGTTTTCATCAAAAACCTTAATTTCTTTTCGACTGAAGAAAGAAAGACATGGACATCTTGGATGACATGGGGGCGAGTAAATTTTCAGCAAAAGTTTGTTTTAAAAGTGAACTACTGCTTTAAAAATTGGTTCACCAAGGCACTTTCAAGAACAACAAGTATGGTAAGTATAAAAAAAATTACGCTATTGCAATCCCATGCTATGTAGTAAATGTTGAAAAGCTTGTACCCCTGTCTTTTTATCGGCCTTCTGGATGGTGTATCCGGTGATTGTCGTGTTGCCGTTGTCCTTGGGTTCAGTCCACTCCAGAGCAACATTAAAACCCCAGGTGTCCACGATCTTGATGCTGGCTGGAGGTCCAGGCAACTCTGGTGAACAGGTGGACAGGACAATCGTTAAAAAAAACTCCCACAACTAAGAGCCACCACAGTCCATGATGTGTATGATCTTTTATAACACCTACCAACAATCTGCAGAATTATCTCGGATTTATCCTCAAAGCTGTCCACTTTCACACACATCTCATACACGCCGGAGTCGGCTCTCTCTGAGGCACGGATGAAGAAGATGCTGTCCTTGTCGCTGTTGCGAATATTAACCTTTTTAGTGTCAATAGGCTGGCCATCCTTTAACCAGGACACAATAGGTTGTGGTTTACCCTGCAGGTTAGAAAACAAATCATATCATATCAGACCAAACACATTTTTAGCAGATCCATTCAATCAAAACTGACTCAGAATTGACTGATTAATCTTCTTGCTCTCTGAAAATCAAATAAAGAATATTGTGTGCTGGTGCATAATATAATATCAATGTAATAATAAGTCATGAAGTCACTTTTAAAATGTGCACAAAAATATTGTAACAATTTATGTTTAGTGCATTATAAAGGTATGTTAAAACGCATTGCATCTTTCAATAAATAATTGTAACCCATGCATCTAAAATCGGTTGTTTGTCATGCATTAATGCATTATACTTTCTAAAGGTGTATTCATGTATTATAACTGTGGTTATAATTATTTATGACACCATGAAATGCTTTATAAGGTGCATTTAAAGGCATTATTAATGCATTAAAAGTACTTATAATAATAAGATTCTATTAGTTAATTTTAGTTAACTACATTAACATGAACTAACAATGAACTGCACTTCTAAAGCATTAAATAATCTTTGTTCATGTCAACTTCAACACTATTTTATATTAGTATTATATATATATGAAGAGTTCAGATGCAAAAGCCTCTAAATGCCATTTGAAATTTTCTTCTTTAATGATGATTTTTATCAAACTTGTATATTTAAGTTCAGTAATTTCACTTAAATAACAATTAATAGGTAATTATCATTGCCATTTAAGTGAAATTAGTAAACTTAAATATACAAGTTTGATAAAAATCATCATTAAAGAAGAAAATTTCAAATGGCATTTAGAGGCTTTTGCATCTGAACTCTTCATATATTGATTGTTAAAATCAAAAGTTGTGTTTGTTAACATTAGTTAATGCACTGTGAGCTTGTATTAGCTACTGTTAACAAAGAAGAAAAAAATACAGTGACAAATGTGTTGCTCATTGATAGTTCATATTAGTTAATGTTTACAAATTAAACCTTATTGTAAAGTGTTACCCATTATATATATACTATATACGGTATACATACATACACACACACACACACACACACACACACATATATATGAAGAGTTCAGATGCAAAAGCCTCTAAGTGCCATTTGAAATTTTCTTCTAGAATGATCATTTTTATCAAGCTTATATATTTAAGTTCAGTAATTTCACTTAAATGACAATGAAGATTACCTATGAATTGCCATTTAAGTGAAATTACTGAACTTAAATATACAAGTTTGATAAAAATGATCATTCTAGAAGAAAATTTCAAATGGCACTTAGAGGCTTTTGCATCTGAACTCTTCATATATATATATATATATATATATATATATATGCTTTAAGTGTACTTTACAGTGCATTTTAAACCATTATGTTGTAATAATCTATTGTCATTTATTATTTAAGTTATAATTTAATGTCAGATTTAGCTACCTTCACCGTGCATTTTCAGTGAACTTAACATTTCTGTTTCGTGAGATTACGTACACTGAAGGGAACAACAAGGTTGATCTTCTCTCCGACATTTTTGATGTAGCGCTGCCTCAGGCAACGTGGCAGATGGATTTTGGGGCGATCTGAAGGGAGAGAAAAATAGGTATATAACATTATTGCATTGGATATGGAGCATGCTTTCAAACACTATGAGCAAGATCACTTATTGAGATCTAATGTGCCTTATTGCAAAGACAGAACAACATTTTATAAAGAAATACACGCTCTTATTTTATTGGCTTATAGAAAAAGAACCAACTCGTTTATTTTATTTGTAATCTCAGTCAACAAAACAAAGGAGAAATCCTTGGATTTAGGTAAGAAAAACTGGCTGATTTCACAATTTCACTATAGTTATAGTGAAGCAGAAAACGGACTAAGCTAACCTTATAACTGTAATTTTATTTTTAGCTAAGACATGCAAAACAGTAGCACAAATGTCCTGTCAAACACAGAAGGAAATCAAAGGCTAAAAACATTGCGAGGAGCCAATTTCATTTTCAATGACACACTTCGAGCTAGCCCACATGCTAACGGCTAACACTGCTTCTGTTGAACTCATCACAGCTTTAAATAGATCAGTCCTATTACACCCCTGTCACTAATAACTTACGACGGAGATCTTTAGTTACATTAAAACTGCTCTCAGATGTCTCAGAATCAGAAAATGTTTTATTTAATTTATTTATTTTTCTATGTATTTTTTTGAGACTATGTGTGGTAATGTGTGTTTTTCTGCCCTTCGGGGACAATAAAGTAACCTTGAATCGCAGTTTAACATTAATGTCTAACAAAGCTAACCTTCAAATTTTTTTTGCATGCATGCATTTAGGCAACCTCTGCATTTTAGTCAGCATATGAAGAGTTCAGATGCAAAAGCCTCTAAGTGCCATTTGAATTTTTTTTCTAGAATGATATATGTATATTTATGTATATTTAAGTTCAGTGATTTCACTTAAATGGCAATGATAATTACCTATTAATTGTTATTTAAGTGAAATTACTGAACTTAAATATACAAGTTTGATAAAAATCCAAGAAAATTTCAAATGGCATTTAGAGGCTTTTGCATCTGAACTCTTCATATAAAGTGTTAGCCGAATGCTAACAGGCTCCAGCATGCCTCTAAATAAACATAGCATCTCTAGCGAGCTAAAAAGTCTCTCGGGGTAACCTTAGATGCCACCTGACTCCTCATGCGGAGCGAGAACATTTGGGAATGTATCCCACCCTCCGACTTGAACCTTTCACACTTGTCGCCATCGCTCTTTAAGGAAGCAGCTTGAGTAGTAGCTTGACACTGGTCCAGGCGGCTAGCTGTCAATGGCTTTGAAGCCATGTAAAACCCTCTCCACATAATCCTTGCTAATGCAAAACACTTACCAACAAACCATTTTCTCATTTTTTTTTTGTTTAATTGGAAAAGTCATTTCATGACATGCTTCGCACATGAAGACCTTTAACGGGAGATCTCCCTCCCCCTCTTTTGCGTAGACCGGATTCGAGTTACATTCCAATCCCGCTCGACTTTCCATTCTGCATTTATGATTTCTTTCTTTAGACACTCTTGGAGTATGTAAAGCGACTGCGATAATGCAGAGTACTTTAACTGCCTCTTCACACTGTTTAATATCTCAGACGTTGAGAGCAAAAATATCACTGTGCCGTTTATGATAAGAGATAATTCTACATTGTAGACAGATGCCGTATCTGAGCAAGTGTGTACGGCTCTCAAGCTTGTCAGGTAGATTTGTTTAGATTTATTTTTCACAACTGGCAACCCCTCAGAGCCAATTAGGGCGCTCTGCATGAGGGTTTTCCTTACGCCGTACCAGTTTCAGCTCTCTAGATAGCTCTGAGGTCTGGGATACTTGAGATTCGAGAGGTGGCCCCCAGGGTAACTCTACGCTCCAACATTTACAGTAATTATGTCCAAAGAAAACTGGCTCAGGTCTGGTACAGTTTATGAAACTTCTCGGCTTGGCACATGAATATTAATTTGGTAACACTTTACAATAAGGTTCATTAGTTAACTACATTAGTTAACATGTACAATACTTCTTCAGCATGTATTAATCTTAGTTAATATTAATTCCAACATTTACTAATACGTTATTAAAATCAAAGGTTGTATTAGTTAACATTAGTTAATGGACTGTGAACTAACATGAACGCACAATGAACAGCTGTATTTGTATTAACTAACATTAACAAAGATTAATAAACACTGTCACTATTGCATTGCTAATGCATTTACTAATGTTAACTAATGAACCTTATTGTAAAGTGTTACCATTAATTTAATCCATGAAAGTCATTTTAGTCATGCAATTCAATGGTAGCCTAAATGATGTGAAGGAATAATTATGTTTACGATTATACATTAAAATAACACAAGTTACAGATTTTTTTGGGCAGCTAAATGGCAGCAGATGAGACCGTAAGCATTGACACAATCAAGTTGCATTAAAGGGGCTATATGTAGGTTTTTACTTAAAAAAAAATCTTAAAGATAGAGTCTTCATTTGTGGATTTATAAGCCAATCATAATGTAATAGAAAGAATGACACCTTGACTTTGCCTCTATCTATTGCGTCGGAGCCGAATTGACCCTTCGCGTGGAGCTTGATTGACAGGTAATATGACCAATCATACTTCGCCATCCGCCATTTTGTCCGACAACGCAGTCAGTAGAGATAAAAGATTAACATGGGAGGATTTTAACTTGAAAAACGGAGTGTACTGACGCCTTTCCGCGGTTAAAACAACATTTATTCTTATGTTCATTCAAGTTTATTTGATGCTATATGATGCGAGACGATCGCAGCTTTAACTGATGCTCAACAGCGATCCGTCACGACACATTAAAGAGCCGCAAACGGTATTTATTGTTTCACTTTCTTTAAAAAAAATGACGAAATTTGAAAGGTGAGACTTTGTTTAAAATGTTTAATATCAAAAGTAACTGAAAAGTAAAAATGTGTCGTCATGCACGTTCTCGTCTACTTAGGCTTACATCTATTAGTAAGCAGCGGTAATCGCTAGCAGTAGTGTTTCAAATGAACTCTGCGGACGGAAAGAAGCGTCCAGTGTCCTGTCAATCCAGACACGCACGGAAACTCGAGAAAAATGAGAACGATCATGAGATTGGCTGCAGTTTCTCTAACGGCCACTGGGTGTCAGTAACGGTTAGAAATCGCAGAACTTCCGCAATGCTCCTTTAAGAATAAGGTGAATAAGTTTTTGGTTTTTGCTGTTGCACATTTTTTTTATTGCAATGTGGCCATTAACATCGTGCCAAAAAATATCGCAATACAAAAATGCAACAATATGTATAGTGTATAGTTCCCCCAAAATAAAAATTACTGTGTGAGAAAATTTTTTTAGTGTCAGTACTACATTAAACTACTATATATAATGTTGAAAATAATGTATAATAATGCAATGAGAGAATATTTGTGTGTCCTGATAATGCCTGATGTTACCAGTAAAAAGTGTCTGACTTTTTTTTTATATTCTAGTCAGTGACCGCACAAGCATATTCGTCTAAATTAATTCCGTATTTTCAGCTTTAGAATCATGAATATTGTTATTCTGAACACCAAAGTTAGCATTTTAATCAACAGTACATTTTTTGTTAACTTTTTATCACATGTCTTGGAGTATCGCAATAATATCGTATCGTGAGTTTAATATCGTATCGTGAGGACATTGTTGTGTAACTAGTGGCCGAACAAGATGAAATTGTTACAATGGTTGCTATAATACACCATCGTTCAAAAGTGTAGGGTCCGTATAAGAGTTTATTCTAAAGATCTTTTCATATTTTATTCAGTTGATCAAAAGGAAAAAAAATAATAAACAAATGTTCTATTCATCAAAGAATCCTGCATTTTTTTTAAAAAATACGGTTTCAACAAAAATATGAGCAACTGTTTTCGACATTGATAATAATCATACATGTTTCTTGAGCATCAAATCCTCATATTAGAGTGATTTCTGAAGGATCGTGTGACACTGACGACTGGAGTAATGATGATGAAAATTCAGCTTTGCATCAACAGAAATAATTATTAAAAGGAATATATATATATATATATATATATATATATATATATATATGATTTTTTTAATTGAAATAATATTTCTCAATATGACTCAAATGTATGTGTGCAGGAGAGTAAAAGCTGGGCTTACCCACGACCTCTCTGACCAGGACGGGGTCCGGCAGGGTTGCGGGGGGGCTGCGGCCGCCGGGGTTAATGGCCACCACCCTGATGTTCAGCTTGTCGCCGGTCGTCTGGTTCTTAATCACATAACGGCAGGACACGGTCAGCTCCTCGTTAGCGGCTTTCCAGTCGGCGGCTGCAATAGAGAGGAAGATGAATAGTACGAGCATCTGATCATCTAAGATTTGCATCTCATTAATTATCATAAAAACTGATTGTTGATTAATTGCACATTGATTGTAAAGCTTTTGAACGGGCCATATTTAAGTCAATAATACAAATTTTTCAATTAATAATTAGAATAGATTTGCCTCCCATATTTACAATCATAAAAAATGTATGGTACGTTCCTTTCAGAAAGGCTATATTTTAATACAATTATTAAAAGCCTTATTATTTTTAAGTACTATTCTTAAAAAAAATTGTTGAATACTTGCACATTGATATTTAAATAAAATGAAAGAATTATTATTTTAAAAAATAGGTTGCACTTTATTTTACAGTACGTGTTCAAGGGTGTAGGTTTAGATGTTACAAAGAGAAATGTTTATATTTCAATTATGCGTTTTTAATATAATTATATAATTTTAAATCAACTTTTACAGTTTACGAACTGTAAATGAACAGAAATGAACAGTTATATTACATATTGAGAAGAAAAAAAACAGTTAGCCTCTATAGTTTTATAGCCTCACTAATGTATTCCTGTGTGTGTGTTTGTGTGCATTGTGGATGTTTTTTGCATTTCTGTCTATGTGATCTGCATTGTTTCTTCTTTGTTTCTGATTTTGATGATGAATTTTGTATATTTACTATGCACTTTATTTTCCAGTACGAGTTTAAGGGTAGGTTTAGGGTGTAGGTTCAGGGTTAGCACCTAGTTATTATAATAAATACATAGTATGTACATGGGGAACAGGACTGGAAAATACAGTGCAACCAAAAATGGATATAAATCAAATTATGTTCCTCACACTGTTCCTGAACAAATCGATATGTGAGTGGATATATCCTTTCCCTTCTGAACTGATGTGCACTCTTAACTGCTGTGTGAGCAAGTTGAACTGTCTTTACATGTGCGACTGACACGACTGCCACAGTCATCCTATTCTGCTGGCAGACTTCAGTGTAGCACTTCTAGAAATGCCACAGTCCATATAGGGACACGACTTCGGGTGTTCAAGCTGCCGTTGACACATTGGGGACAGGTGCAACTCACAGTTCTGACCAGCTAATAAAATGCTAATGCACATTTGAACGTTGTGCCGTGTTTAATTTAAGGTACGGTATTGTGAGGTGGCATTTCAAGATGCAAGTGCTTGGCGGGCTACAGTCATCAAGTGAAAAAGCTTTTAGATTTCAAATGTAATCCTCATTGAGGGTTTTATTAAACTCATCTGAAACCCAAAGCGGCCGCCCAATAAGTTGATGCCTAAACAGGCAACGTTATACATGATAACAGCGTTTTTTTTATCTCAATATCTAGAACAAAGGCATCCGTGTTGCACTGTAATCATGCATTTTACCTGTTAAGTGTTTTTTGAATATACATGAAAATACACATTTCGATCTTAAATGGTTGTAATTCAAGAACGCTTTGGAATATAGACGTAAGATTGGTCATTTGGCAGAAGTGAAATAAATTAAGAAAGTGAAGCAGAAAAAAAAGTTTGAATGTAAAAAATGTAATTATTCATATTTTAAATAAAACATATTTTTTTCGAAACCTGGGCGACTTTACAAACTGCAACAAAAAAAAATTGTGTTTCAATTCAGTGAGTGTGTGTGTGTGTGTGCGCAGTACCGAACGCTTCCACTAGGGCACAACCAGACTCCATTACTGCCCATATAAGGGCGCCGCCATTTCCATATGTGTTTAGAGTGATATGAACCATTATTTACACAATTTTCATACAATTTATGAAGTAGACTTCCTATTTAGAAGTAATATGACAAGTTTGGCAGATTTTGATATGAATTCAACCTCTAAGAAACATAAAAATAACAAGTATGTGCGTTATTATAGCTTCTTGCCACATCACAAATGGTGAATCTATAATTTTTTTCTTTATATTAATAAAAAACTCAGACCTTTTTTTCTAAAATAATTGAGCGGATGCTATCTTTTGAACTCTTGGTATGAAATCAAACTGAGGTTTCTACCCTTCTTTCATGATTTTTCATGTTTATCATCACTATTTCAAAATAAAGGTCTGAACACGCCTCAGGTGAATGAAAATATTCTTGTTGCATATTAATAAATTACATTCATTTTGTGAATATAATCACCACATATTTAAACTAGAGATTGTAAGCTTACTAATGAAATTTAGTTTGTCAAGTTTAGTTTAGGATATTACTGTTTTAAAAATGTAATTGATTTGGGCCCACTGGTGTACAGGTGTACTGAGTAACTACATGTACTTTCTATAGGGTTAGGTTTCAGATTAGTCGCATGTAATTATGAATAATTCATAGTTATTTCTACAGTAACTACACGTACACTGTAAAATAAAGTGTTACCAAACGTTCTAGTGGGAAGGGTGTTATGTAACATTGGATTTGGACGTGTCTTGATCCCTTCCTACCTCTAAAGAAGGCTGAACTTGTTTGGATTTGCCGACTTACTTCCTTCCTTGCAGATTTCCACAGTGTATCCATCCAGACCAGAGTTTCCAATGGTGGCTGGAGGTCTCCATGAGATCGTGACTGAAGTGTCATTGACATCCTCAACGCCGAGCTCCAGGGGCTCGCTGGTGGGCTCTGGAGAGCAAACACACATTCAACATTTTAAAAGTAAAATCAGACTCTCCATTTAAAGTCACAATTGGAAATGGCACAAACAAAGCAAGGGTGAAACTGAGGAGATCTGAAGGTTTGGATTGCCGTGGGTTTACCTGCCGGTGGGGGGGGTGGAGGAGGTGTGGGTGCTTTGGGTACCTCCTCAACGGCAGCCGGAGCTTCAGCATCAGCTGGTGTTAAATAGGCAGGGCACATTAATACAAGCAGCATTTAAATAAAGCTTCAGGCATTATTGTCGAATCATAGCCCGGTTCCAAGTCTTTATTCGACAAATGCGTTTTAAAGGGATACTCCACTTTTTTGGGGGGGAAATAGGCTCATTTTACAACTCTCCTCTTAGTTTTACCGTTTTTGAATCCATTCAGCCGATTTTCTGATATTTCGAAGAATATCAGTAACCAGACAGTTTCTGGTCTCATTGACTTCCATAGTAGAAAAAATATATACTATGGAAGTCAATCAGACCAGAAATTGTCTGGTAACACTTTACAATAAGGTTCATTAGTTAACTACATTAGTTAGCGTGAACTAATCATGAACAGAACTTATACAGCATTTATTAATCTTTGTAAACGTTAATTTCAATATTTACTAATACTTTATTAAAATCTTGTTAACATTAGTTAATGCGCTATGAACAAACAATGAACAGCTTTATATCATTAACTAATATCAATGAAGATTAACAAATACTGTAACAAATGTATTGCTCATGGTTAGTTCATGTTAGTTAATACATTAACTAATGTTAAATAATGAACCTTATTGTAAAGTGTTACCAATTGTCTGTTTACTCATATTCTTCTAAATATCAGAAAATCGGCTGAATGGATTTGAAAATGGTAAAACTCGACTGTTTAACTCTGGGGGAGTGGAAAAATGAGCCTATTTCCAAAAAAAAAGTGGAGTATCCCTTTAAAGTCAACATGAAATCAATCCATGCATGCAGAAATCAAGATCAAGTTGTTTTCACGTTGAATATCACAAAGTAAAATGGGTTGCGAAAACTGTCTTTCATGTTGACTTTGACTAAGTTTTTCAGTACTGGGAAGCATCAGGTGTTTTGACTACAAATGCAGAGCGGCAAGTAAAACTACAGTAGCTGTTTAGCATTGGTTCATCAAGTTATGACGTCACTTTGCAGGACAACTCGGAAGTTGGCGGCACATGGGTTCCCTCGATCGGAAACCTATGCGTTTTCCCCATAGACTTTTGGAAAATCGCAAAAAATAAGATCTGTGTTCAACAAAGAGTTACACGTTTTGTTTATCAAGATAATCTTTACATTTTGAAGCCTATATAAAGTAAAAAAAAAACACAAGGAGGTTATAACTGGTGTGTTTTATGTCATAGATCAAAACGTGAACTTATTTCAGGCGAATTAGCAAAAAAAAAAAAACATTCAAAAAACCCATAGACTTTAGAGCGAGGGAACCGGAAATGCTAATGCTAACTCACATACGCGTTAAGTGACGTCATAACTCTATCACCATCAGCGAGGCCTCGGAAGCGGCTCCTTTAGCGATGTGGACAGCGAATCATTTTTAAATGTTAGTAAAATGTTAGAACGGCTCATTTTGCAATGCATAGAATATAGTTTACAAAACAGAAACAAGCAGTCGTAGAACGATACATCAAACAACATAAGGTCGTTTCGAGATGCACAGATAATGGACAGTGCACATTATCTGTATTCAAATATATTTAATCTTGAGTGAACATAGTTAAAAATGATTTAAAAACACTACACAAATAATTAATGAATTTGGAATATTCATATATTCATATATCATTAATTTGGCGTCCATCTAGTATCATTATTTTAATACAAAAAAAAAAATATTTCTAAAGGCAACCATCACTGAAGCATTCCCCATAATCATTAACTTACCTTATTACTGAAAAAGACTGGGTTAATTGAAACATCATGGTTAAATGTTTATTGTTATATTAATATTAGCTCTCTGTGGAACTGTAAATAGAGATGTCTGTGTTTGTCACAAGCTTTAAATACCTCTGGCTTATAAGGCCTCAGCGGAAATAGCCGGGGTTAAAATAATAATTGCACAGGTGATGAAAAGCATGCTTTGTTCTTGTTAGAGAGATTATCATGTAAATTATTGCAGATTATAGAAAAAAAACGAGTTTATGAATATTGCATTGGTGTGTTATTCTGCACTCTCGTGAGAAATAAATATCAATATATTGCCTGTATATTCGCTGAAGTAGGGCTGAGCGATTAATTGCATTTGCGCTAATTTTGCGATATGATGAAACGCGATTTTCCTTACAAATGCTTCACAAAGGCATTATTTATGTCTTTTGGAATGCGGTTGGCTTATATATTAAAAATATGAAAATCACCGAGGCTGCTTTCATTTTAAAATACCAACTTGCACTTTGTGAAGAGCGCTCGTGCATGCGGCTGTGAGCGAGTCATTTTTTAAATGTACTTGAAAATGCTTTTATGACGCCAAATTAATGTAAACACGGTCAGTTATATCTTAAACCAACAGGACAAACCACATTTACAATTTTAAAAGAGATATATGCATTAGTGTGAATGCAGCTTATCGTATCTAAATCACTTCAGCTCTTGAATGCTAAATATTCAGACAGCCTACTTTTAAATACTGAGACCACTCTTTGTTTATTGCTTATAATGCTTTTTTTGTTTTCACTTTATTTACTAGCTTTTATATTTTGAAGCTATATTAGTTTATATAGCCTATTTAAAATTCTTAACACGTAATTGGTTTAATTAAATGCTTTTTTTATATTTATTTTTTAAAGTATGTGTTTTAACACATGTAATATGTAATTAAATACATATTTTAAGTGTTATTAAGATTAAGAAAAAACAAGATCGGATCACGAGCTGCCTAAAGATTCCCATCCCTTCTGTACAATGATTTATTGATTGTCTTTGTCGACTAATACAGAAGGTAAAGAACTTTTTAAAACAAAATCGCATATTAAATCGCAATCGCAATATTGGATTAAAAAAAAAAAAAAAAAAAAAAATCGCAATTAGATTATTTTCCATAATCGTTCAGCCCTACTCTGAAGTACTTCATAAATAAATTACTATAATAATAAATAATAAATTAATTAAATAATTTAAAAATAATAACAAAATAAATAAATAAATAAATAATCTGATACCATGGTACTGCTTTAGTACTTTTCTCCACTAAGTAATATGATATTTTAAGAAGAATATGGTTACCATGAGTTTTATTGTCTTCTTTAAGTGTAAATAATAAGCAGAGTGGGGGGGTAAGTGCGAACAGCTGGTATGATCAGCATTACTGGTTAACAGGTGTAAACGCTCACTGGTGTTTTTTTTAAACCATCAGCTGTAGTCAGGCGTTTTCCCAGTAGCTTCCAGGAGTTCTTGGCTCCGGCAGTAATGTGCACCGAGTTCTCACACATTAAAGGGTGATTGTTACATGGCATGCATCTGTGTTGATATTTCTTGTTTGTTTGCATTTATTATTGCAAATGGATCTCGCAAAGATCGAAGATACGAAATTATATTTTGCATAAAGAAATTTAACGACCATCAAGACCTTTTCTTTACATGCATAGTAACAATGTCACACTCTAAAAAATGCTGGGTTGTTGACTTTGAACCCA
This sequence comes from Pimephales promelas, assembly GCF_988280905.1. Taxonomy (NCBI): domain Eukaryota; kingdom Metazoa; phylum Chordata; class Actinopteri; order Cypriniformes; family Leuciscidae; genus Pimephales; species Pimephales promelas. Next base: position 38,174,931 of record NC_142776.1, read on the forward strand.
AATTTGGGTCAAATATGGACCAACCCAAATATTGCGTTAAAAATGTAATTAAAAAAAATTACCGTTGAAAGTGAAAGTTGGGTTAATATTTTAAATGTCATTTTTAACCAAACATTAGGGTTTGTCCATATTTGACCCAAATGTGGGTCGAAATATGTGCATGAAAATATTTAATTCCCACTGCAATGCTAAAATAATTATTTATTGCATGGTTCTACATGGCAGAATTTTTTTTATTTGTTTAATATATGCGGATTTTAAATATGCAAATTATAATTTCTGACTGAAATATGACAAAAATGTTCCTCTTAACACTATCTTGGAGAGATCCACCCATAGACTTGCACTTTGGCACTTTTGAAGGACATGGACGGGTTTGGGGTCCACATGCGCACTCAGTACCTGGAGGAGGAGGTGCTGGTTCTGCTGGGGGAGCTTCGGCAGGTGGAGCCTCCGCCGGTGCACCTTCAGCTGGGGCGGCTTCGGCCGGTGCACCTTCAGCTGGGGCGGCTTCGGCTGGAGCACCTTCTGCGGGGGCGGCTTCGGCTGGAGCAGCTTCAGCAGGTGCTGGTTCGGCGGGTGCTGGCTCAGGTGCGGGTTCTGGTGCTGGTTCTGGCACTGGTTCGGGTGCCGGCGCGGGTTCCTCCTTCTTGGCGGCCTTAGCCGACTTCTTTATCGGGGCTGGTTTCGCCGGCATCTTTGTCCGCTTCAGGGATCCCTCTGACTTAGTAAGTCCTTCGGCTCAGTCTGAAGAGGGGTCACCCCAAATTTATAGCCTAGGCCATGTGGCGCTGGACAACTCCTCCCCTCAAGAGTTTCAAGTGACCAGTGAGGGAGTGAACGGAGCTCTCGACATCACGGCCACTTCAGCTGTGTGTACAGAGTGACACTGACTGCAGATAAGAAGTGTGCGGGTTGGGGGAAGGTTGTCTTGAAAAGTAGGCCTACAAACTACACAGATTACATAATGAAGACAGCAACAGCATTTAAGTGTTTAGTAATGACAAAAGAAACCTTGTTCGATGGTTCGAACAAGAAAGTTCCACACTCTTCGACAATAAAAACAAAAAATTAAGCACAAATGTGATGTTTATATTAAAGAGATAGTTCACTTTGAAATAGATTTTTGGTGTGTTTTCGCTTACCTCGAGGGCAGATGTAGGTGTCTTTGTTTCCGCAGTAGTTACAAGAGGAAAAACGATATAAATACTGTTCATTTTCTCACACAAACCGCTCGTTTCGTGTCTTAGTTTAATCTTAGTCTCGTAAATCATGTTTAATTTGGACTTCTCTGTGCATGCTCTTTGAGGTGGTGACCATAGACCTCCATTAAAAGACTGACAGACAAGAACGGTTTGACCTAAAAATATCAAAATTGAAACTACTGCGGAAACAAAGACACCTACATCTTGGATGCCCTTGAGGTAAGATAAAACGTACCAAAAATTAATTTCAAAGTGAACTATCCCTTTAAATCGTTTTGCTTATTAGTATGGATGGATTAGATAATCGACGGTCAGCAGCAAAGACATTAATTAAAAAAGTGAGAAACTGTGTTCAGATATTTAATTAGTACAGGTTGTATGATATTGAATGTTCTGAGTTTGTATTTCACTGTTTTAATTAATTACAACACAACGCCTCGATGTCTCTCAACATGCGGACAGGAGAGCTGTCAATCAATAAATAGGAAATCAAAGTAAATTAGGTTACTTAATTGAAAAAGTAACAGATATCGTGTTAAAAGTAATCCACTACTTTACTAGTTACTTGGGAAAAGTAACGTTAATCTGATGATTACATAACACATTAAATGCGTAACCCCCAACAATAACAATGTGTTTGTCCATCTAGTTTTATATGTGACTCTGGATCACAAAACCAGTCACAAGTCGCACAGGTATATTTGTGGCAATAGCCAACAATATATTGTTAAGGCCCGTTCACACTAAGCAAGATAACTGTAATAACGATAAAGATTAATATGCGTCCACACCAACGACCGATAACGGTCTTTTTATTATATGCACGGTGGTTTCGAGTAGCGAAAATGGATGACTGCTGCTTTACGTTACAAACAAATGTCAAAAGAAAAAAAAAAACAGGCGCTTTTGGGTACACGATATCCTTAAAGAAGACGAGAGGAGATGGGAACGTAAACAGTGAATATAATCTAACAAGTCTAGTGAAATATCTAACAGTGAATTTGTCTGACGAAGTCAATAATGGGATAAAAACATCGCCTAGTCAACATAGAAAGCCTTTTCCCCTGCAACTTCAACAATGTTGTCAACTAACGCTGGATAGCCTACCTGAGGTAATTTTGTAACACTATGCTAATAAAACTGCATAATATCTCATTGTGAATACTTCTCACCGTTTATTTCCAGGATTGCTTTCCATATATCCATCTTTTTTAGCGTATTCTTGAAAAAGGCGGTTTGACTTGTCAAACAGTGGAGGATTTTTTTGTTTTTTGTACCTCGACGTCGACGATTAACTTCTCTGCAATGTCATCTGCCATTTTAAACGCGCGAGACCGTTAAATTAGGCTAGAATGGATTCTGATTGGTTGTCAGTGTTTTATCGTTGGACAGCTGGAAAAAAATCGTTCTGAAAGTGATCGCAACGATATCGTTCCTCATATCCTTATCATTATAGCTGTGGTGTGAACTCTGTTATTCTTTAATATGGATAGCGATTTTTAGAATTATAAATAGTTGTCTTGCTTGGTGTGTGAACGGGTCAAAATCATAGATTTTTCTTTTATGCAGAAAATCATTCTCTCCTGTTCGAACTTGTACATCAAAAATGAACAAATCTTTTTTCGATTCATTTGGTTCATTCAACGAACGAAATTAACAAACTGACTCATTTTGATGAACGAGTTCGAACAGGAGAGTCACGAACACGCAAAACAGAGCAAGGCGAGCATTTGTGCTTATAAAACTTAAACTTTTTTATTTATTTTTTAAATGACCGCTCGTTTTGCTAGATAAGACCCTTATTCATCATCTGGTGTCGTTTAAAGCCCTTTGAAGCTGCACAGAAACTCTCATTTGGACCTTGAATCGTTTGGACCCCATTGAAGTCCATTATATGGAGAAAAATCCTGGAATGTTTATCAAAAACCTTAATTTCTTTTCGACTGAAGAAAGAAAGACATGGACATCTTGGATGACATGGGGGCGAGTAAATTATCAGCAAAAGTTTTTTTTTTTTAAAAAGTGAAGAAGGCCATGTTCCATACATACCCGTAAATATAACAAAACATATATTTTGTAGGTAAATGCAGCACAATCACGAACATGGACAACTTTAAAGGCGATTTTCAAATGGTTGTATCTCAGCCACATGTTATCCTAACAAACCACACATCAATAAGAAGCGTATTTATTCAGCTTTCAGGTGATGTATATCTCATTTAAAAAAAATGTACCCATGTGACTGATTTTGTGGTGACATATGCCTCATCTCATCTTCGTAAAGCTTTGTAAGACTTTCTACAGAATACTAAACTTATTTGATAGATTTAGAAATTGTATTTTAACCCCAGAACGTGGAAACATAAGAACACACTTAACGAACGTTGTGGTTTTTTATTTTGACAGATGGACAATGTCTTGGTGGTCATATCACGAACATCCAAAGCGTGCCAGTTTTTACGCACTGGGCCACTCCATCGCTAACAAAAGCACAAGTCTTATTCCTTTCAAACCACATTTGTTAATGACATTTTTTTTCTCTTAAATGATTGTTGTTGCAAATGCGGGGCCACGCTATGTACAATGTTTACATTTATATTGTTCTGTACAAAAATGGAACTCAAACATTCATTTGGGGGAAACTTACAAAGAACGAACGCAATATCATCACCCCAAATTAGGTAGAACAAATCCGTAATTCTGCTTCACACATGCGTTACGACATTTAGAAACCCATTGCACATTGTAACTTACATCTTCTACCATCATATTACCTTTTATGCAATAGAATTGAGTTTTTTTGAATCAATATCAAGCATTGCATGAAGTGAAAGGACTATTCAGCAACTTCTCACCACTTTGTATCTGTAATATTTTACATTTTCATTGGTCCTCCGCATACAACTAAGCCACCTGATATGCCCAAACTTGACCCTGACCTCAAGACAGCACCATCAAGGCATACAATCACCCAAAGCCAGGGATGAAACGAGTCCAGACATTATTGCAATAATATAGTCCACATAAAAAGGTGCATTTAGGAGCTATAAAGTGAAAAACAGCATAACAAAACAGAACGGAAAAAAAAAAATCCATCCTTGTGCTGTCTTTACAATCCCTGGACAAAGTAGTCAGTAAAAAGTTGCTGAATTGTCGCGTTAAATGGGACTTTGCACAACACAGCACAGCTATCACACGGTTACAGGCACAATAACCAGGAACATGATGCAGACAGTGTACAGCGGCTTTAGTCACACTAATAAACGCTCACGTAAATGAGACATAAATGAGATTCATTTAGCTTTACTCACTGATCCAGATTCAATATCAATGGTAATTTACCAACACTGTGCTGCGGTTTTACTGCGAACCGCAAATGGGTGGTTACAAAAGCCATTGACGCTGTCTTATGTCTGGAATGTAATCAAATATTAGACTTGAAGCAGCGGCGCAACTGAAGAAGGTTAAAGAAAACTGAATCATTTTGCCATCTTGAGCATTACGAGTCTCTCGATTTGGCTAATAAACTCCACAAACCCTCATTTCTTGGTACTACGGAAATCATATTTACACAGTAATGCAATATATAAGATGAGTAGAAAGGAATGAAATGATTTGAGTTATATTTGAACTTCCATAGCCCAGATTTTGTACCTACATGCATGTTTGGATACTAGTTTCAGGTACAGAGATGGGAAATTACTGATCCACCACTGCTTTCTGTGAGCAAATCCTCTTCTGTGTGAGTTGAGGACATACAGATGTAGTGGACACTACTTTGATATTAAAGGGATAGTTCATTTTGAAATTAATTTTTGGTATGTTTTATCTGACCTCAAGGGCATCCAAGAATGATGTAGGTGTCTTTGTTTCCGCATTTTTGATATTTTTTAGGTCAAACCGTTCGTGTCTGTCAGTCATATAATGGAGGTCTATGGTCACCACCTCAAAGAGCAGCACAGAGAAGTCCAAATTAAACATGATTTAATGACTCGTAAATGTAAGTACACATTGATGGCCTAAGACACGAAACGAGCGGTTCGTGTGAGAAAACGAACAGTATTTATATCATTGTAACCACAAGTGATCTGAGGGTGCGGGCGGTAAAAACTATATAAATACTGTTCGTTTTCTCACACAAACTGCTCGTTTCGTGTCTTAGGCCATCAATGTGTACTTACATTTACAAGTCATTAAATCATGTTTAATCTGGACTTCTCTGTGCTGCTCTTTGAGGTGGTGACCATAGACCTCCATTATATGACTGACAGACAAGAACGGTTTGACTTAAAAATATCAAAACGCGGAAACAAAGACACCTACATGTTGAGGTAAGCTAAAACATACCAAAAATTAATTTCAAAGTGAACTATCCCTTTAACTGTAAGCTCCGGAGAAATGCTGTATGGTTTGATGTTGTTTTTTACTACCATTTTTTACCTTGACATAACAATTCGATTTTTAGTGAGGCAAAATGCGATTAAACTACATCTAAGGAGACGTAATGCTTACATCTCTAAAACTACCACTAAAAACGATCATATAAATAAAATGATCACTTGGTTGTACCTACAGGTGCCCTTAAACGCCACGAGACTAAGGCTATTGGATGTCAAGTGCGGATTTTGCTAAACCAAGACATTTATGCTGGAAACTTTTTCCTAAAGTGATATCAGATAGCACCAAATAATCAAAAAAAAAAAAGTTCATCTTCCGGCCGTGTGCACTTTATCAGGGGAATCGTACTCTGAATAAAAGGCTCGAATAAAGCACTGACTATTTGGTTTTCTACATTTGCACCATTTTCTACAAAGAGAGAAGTAGCTGTGTTGAATCTAATTAGAGGCCTGAGATAACCAAACCCCTGAGCTGAGATCAGTGTCAAAGCCAAGTAAAACATCTCTACAGTATCATTACAGTGAATCAAAGTGCGTGACTGGGACGTCTCTCTGAAAACAAATGAACTTTACAATCGGTTACTGAGATATATAGGGAACACAAGCTTCAGTTTTGAGGATGCTGCCCCCTACCGGGGTTATGTGCCTCATGCAGAATCATAATTTCGAATTAAATTCATGTTTAACAATGCATTTCCTTTTCCACAAGTATCAAATGAAATTGATCTAATCACCCACTGAATAAATAAACCACTAATGAAGTTTTTGTTTTAAAATTCTTTGATTTGCAACTTTGATTCATAATTCAAATTCCAATTAAACATCCCGTGTGTTGTGGCCAATTCGATTCAGATTTAGTTAAGCTCAAGGGAACATGATAGCACACTTCAAATCTGTTATAAGGCATTCACTGTGTTAAAAAAGAGGAAGAAAAGGTTTAAAGGAATAATTCACCCAAACATTATTATTTACTAACACTCATGTTGTTCAAAACCAGCTTCTGTTTTGAACATGAAAGATATTTTGAAGAATGTGCTGTTGGTCCCCATTGACTTCCATAGCAGAAAGTCAATGGGGACCAAAAACTGATCTTCAAAATATGTTTTCAGCACATGAAAGAAATGCTAATTTTTAGGTGAACCATCCCTTTAACGAAGTCTGCATAAGTGTTTCTGAGACACTAAAGGATCGGGGTTAAACTATAGCTATTTAAATGTGAAAGAAATGAAAAGTACAAAAAGCAGCATAGGCTAAAGTGGCCTTTAAAGTGTTAAATCGGAGAGCAGACGTTTAATATTTCCCAGTATCTCCCATGTTGGCTGTAATTCATGAGAGCTTGACTGCAAGACGAAGTAATAATCAAAAATATTATTGATCTGAACTGAGCTGGAAGGTGACGACGTTTTTTGCAGAACTGCTTTACAGATTAAATGAACTAATTTAATAATTGATGATCTTTCCAATGGACTGACTGAACAGCCGAAATGAATGCACCATTTTCCTATAAAGCTGCTTTGAAACAATCTGTATTATATAAAGCGCTATATAAGTGGTTTTAGCACCTGTAACGTTGAGTTAATACGGGCAGCAGTGGAACAGTAAAGGTTCCCGCAAAGAGAAATTACATCTGTATGTACATTTATATCTGTAAACAGAAATATGCAGACAATAGTGCTATAAATTGATGGTTATTTTCATTTTTGCAAGCCCTTACATAAAAGTACTGTGGTAAAAGCATTAAAAAAATGTGGTTTGGTCACTAGCATGATAATTTACTCAGTACCATACTATATGGATAGTTCACCATCAATATGTAAACATTTTTTATTTTATATTTTTTTAACCCTAAAACCGTATTCTGGACAAATGTGGGCAAAATAGTGTTGATTTATTTTTTAAAAATACTTCCCTTGATCCCTTGAGCTACTTTTCCTAAGTTTGCCTCCTGAACACACATTTTTTTTGACTCAATTCTACAATGTTAAGTGGGTGAAAAAAAAACTCCTTAATCTTGTATTTGGGTCAAAAATGGGCACCCATAGAAATGAAATGAATGGGAAAAACTGTGTTCTAAAATAAGACAGCAAAGTCACTTCATCTTTAGGTTTTAGCGCTAAGAACTTATTGGGATGATATTTTAATGTAGTTAACATAAAATAAGTATAATTTACATAGAAAATATGGTACTTTTTAAAGTAAATAAATTCAAAATTACCCCCAAAAATAAAAAAAACACCATAAATGGATAGACAAAACTTTGTCAAAGACAGTGATATAACATTTATAATAAATAAAAATTAGGATCCCACCTGAGTCCTCTGTGCCCACATTTGTCCACAATTACAGGATTAGGGGCTATAAAGTGAATACGGTTTGAGGGCTACATGTTATAAGGAAAAGCATAGATTAAGGTGCTGCAACTGCTCACCATTTCACTTTAATCACACATTTTGCCTTGACTGGTTCATTTTAAAAGGTCCTGAGGTGTCACAAATCCATTTTTAGAAGTACAGATATTCCATGTACTCTTTCGTTTCATAAGAGCTCATTAAATCCACATGCATAAAAACTTTAAAAGAGCAATAGCATGTCGTACTGCAGAATCACCATCACTGAACCATGGTACAGCCACAGTACTTTTTTGCAAGGGACATTTGATTGAAATGCATAAAGGTGGGATGAAATGGGGTGAAATGCACTAATAGCATTTCTAGTAACAGTACAGTGTCATCTGCAGGTCTGCGGGAGTCTGGACCTCAACATGGGCGGCAGGAGAGATGGAGGGGATGATGGGACCGTCAATCGGATGTTCAGAGAGGAGGGAGTTTTGGATCTGTTTCTTTTTCCGGCGACTCGATGTAATTGGCGGCCTCTTGTAGTTTTAACAGCATAGCCATCTGGAATAAGAGAACAAGAAGATATCGAGATATTTCGGTAACACTTTATTTTACAACTGCGCAAGTAAACTGAAATTACGCTGTACGTTTCTGTAGTTATAGTGTACTTCCGTGTAGGTATAAGGAAACAATATGTTAAGTTTTGGGTAATAAAGGGGTAAAAAGCAGATATACAAGCAAATTATTTATAATGTAATTATTTTAAAACAAATAGGTACCAGCAAATCTTTAATCTTTCTATATTTAATCGCGATTAATCGCATTAATGTCATGGTTAACTCGCGATTAATCGTACATTTTATCTATTCTAAATGTCTTTTGATTTCTTTTTGTTACATTATTTTTTCTCATTTTAATGAAATGATGAAAATTAACCGAAATGGATTAAGACGCATGCCGCGTCCTGTTGCAAAAGCATGTGAAAAAACTACAAAGTTTGCTAGGACAAAAAGACCGTTAATCGCGCGATAAAAAAATTTAACACCGTTAAAATGGGTTTTAATAACGCATTAAACTGACAGCCCTAATATATATATATATATATATATATATATATATATATATGAAGAGTTCAGATGCAAAAGCCTCTAAATGCCATTTGAAATTTTCTTCTTTAATGATGATTTTTATCAAACTTGTACAGTATATTTAAGTTCAGTAATTTCACTTAAATAACAATTAATAGGTAATTATCATCGCCATTTAAGTGAAATTACTGAACTTAAATATAAAAGTTTGACAAAAATCATCATTAAAGAAGAAAATTTCAAATGGCATTTAGAGGCTTTTGCATCTGAACTCTTCATATATATATATATATATATACGCAGATGTCAATATTACCATGTAACATTGCCAGAAATGTGATGAAAACTTTTATATACAACAGACGTACAATTTTTGCCTGGAATATATTAACAAAATAGGCACCTAGCATAAATAATTTGCTTGTATATCTGCTTGTTACCCCTTTATTACCCAAAACTGACCCTTATTCATCGTCTGGTGTCGTTTAAAGCCCTTTGAAGCTGCACTGAAACTCTCATTTGGACCTTGAACCGTTTGGACCCCATTGAAGTCCATTATATGGAGAAAAATCCTGGAATGTTTTCATCAAAAACCTTAATTTCTTTTCGACTGAAGGAAGAAAGACACGGACATCTTGGATGACATGGGGGTGAGTAAATTATCAGCACTGACCAGTGGATCGGAGTCCACAGAGCTGGGTGGCGTCTCCTTGTGTGTCCGCTCGTCTCCTGGCTGGCTGGGGCTGCCCGGGCCGGTGCTCGGGGGGGGCAGATGGAAGAGTTTGGCCTGGTCTTGCTGAGCAGACGGCCAGGGTAAAGATCCTCGGACCCACTCCACCGGATCCTCCCACACCGACTTCTGCCCGTGAACCTGCCGACGCACACACTCACACTTATTCTTGATAAAAACATTTTTTAATTCGAGTTTAGGATAGTTTGACTCACCTTAATGCCATCTTTGGCTCCTTCCTGCAGGTATGGGATGATTGAGTGATTCCAAAGATCAATAAACCACGTGCGGAAATCCTCTACTGTAACTGGACAGGACAGGAAGAAGCAGGGACCTACGGCAACACAGATTGGACACAAATAGGTGGAAATACTCACTTTATTAGGCACATCAAGCTTGTTATCGAAACAAATGTCACTTTATTCTCATCCAATATGATGCCGATATAATAATTAAAATTACCGATGAGGAAATCGGAGGTGCTGTGTTTTTCCAGGAAGGTGTGCAGGTGGTACCAGAGTCTGGGCACCCAGTCCAGAACCCGCAGCAGATCTTCATTGTTTATGCTCCTGGGATCCTCGGCCTCCATCAGTTTTCTGTGCAAGTAACGCACCAGGAACCCGTTTGCCGGCTCGACGTTATTGGAAAACATCACCATCCTGTATAGAGGAGATATATGACAAGTTAAAGCATTTCGGGTCAGTAAGATGTTTTATTCTTTTATTCAATTTATCAAAGTGATAGTAAAGATGTTGTTTCCACAAAAATATGAAGTACAACTGTTCTTAACATTAATAATAATCAGAAATGTTTCTTGAGCAGCAAATCATCGAAGGATCATGTGACACTGAAGACTGCTGAAAATTCAGCTTTGAATCAATATATTAAAAATATATATATATATATATATATATATATATATGAAGAGTTCAGATGCAAAAGCCTCTAAATGCCATTTGAAATGTTCTTCTTTAATGATGATTTTTATCAAACTTGTATATTTAAGTTCAGTAATTTCACTTAAATGGCAATGATAATTACCTATTAATTGTTATTTAAGTGAAATTACTGAACTTAAATATACAAGTTTGATAAAAATTATCATTAAAGAAGAAAATTTCAAATGGCATTTAGAGGCTTTTGCATCTGAACTCTTCATATATTCACATAAAAAATGGCTATTTTAAGTTGAATTAAATTTTACAATATTAATGTTTATAATTTTAATAAAACAAATTCAGTAAGATTTTTTTCAAAAACATTTAAAAACCACTCAAACTGACTTTATGTATACCCCATTTGATGACATTAAACCCAATTATATTATAAATGTGTAAATCAATAAATTGAATCAATATATTAAAACATTAATTCACATAAAAAATGGCTATTTGAAGTTGAAATAATATTTCACAATATTACTATTTTTATTTTTAATAAAATACATTTTTATTAAGTGAGATTAATCAGATTTAAAATAAGATTTCTTTCAAAAACATTTAAAAAATGTTACAGTGTAGGTCAAATAAATTAAATCATACATGCGTCAATTTGAGCGGACCTCAAGTAAATATTCCACAAATAGACTTTATGTATACCCCATTTGATGACATTAAACCCAATTATATTATAAATATGTGTGTAAAAATCTGAAATCAGCTTTGAATCAATATATTAAAAAATTAATTCACATAAAAGTGGCTTTTTTAAGTTGAAATAATATTTCACAATATTACTGTTTTTATTTTTAATAAAATACATTTTATTAAGTAAGATTAATAAGATTTAAAATAAGATTTCTTTCAAAAATAAACTTTATGTATACCCCATTTGACAACATTAAACCCAATTATATTATAAATGTGTGTGTAAAAATCTGAAAGAGATGAATGAACAGTCTTGACAGGATGAATAGTGTCGTGTATAAGAATAAGAATGACCAAATGAATGAATAAATGAGCATTAAACATTTATTTGAAGTGAAATTAGAGAAAAAGGACTGAGGAGTGATACAAGAAATTGGCTAGAATTGTGATTTGTGATTAATTGTCAGTGTAATAAAACACAAGTTATATTGGTAACACATGGCAAGCACATGTTAGTGTCACCCAAAGTGACAATCAAAACAAAGCATGTGATCTTCAAGAGGACGTCACAGCTGTTCCTCACTGAAAAGTGCATGTTGGTACCAACCTGAAGCTGAGGTGTAGACCATGGTTAGGGCTCATCTTCACTGGCTGATTGGTTGTCCCTATTATATATGGACTGAAAGAGAGACACAACAGCTCTTAACACCTTTACAATGACACTCGTCATCTGAGAGGAGAGTTTACACTCACCATTTGTGATATTTACAGGTTAAAGCACCATTAACAAGTTCACTAAGGGACGCTGGATCATGCACATCATCCAAGAGGACAACCAATGGGATCTCTGCTGTGCTGCTCTCTCGATCGATCTGATTGGCCAGATTGGACAGATAGAGCTGAAGGTCCTTTTGGGATAAGGGACAAAACGCAAAAAGAGATTTATTTACATTGCAGATTGTTTCAGTTGATAAATTATGAAACATATTCAATTTCAGCTACAGAAGACAATATTATCCTCATTCAGATGAATTATTTTCTGTGTTATTTCAGTTCAATAACAGTGCAGAGTTAATCAATTAAGAAACAAATTCAAGCAGCTCTAGAGAATAGTGTCATTAGTTCAATGGTGTAATTATTCAGCTCAATTCAGTGTCAATGTTGCAAAATTCATCAATTATTAAATGAGTTTTAATTAAATAAAAGAGCACAATCCCATAAAAGCACCAACGGGAGAGGAACATTTTGTGATTGTACAGTAAATTGACAATCGCAAACCTCAGTAAATCATCCTATGTGATTACTTTAAATACTTTCCTCCCGTAAGTTAAATAATGAACCCTGTCCAAGGCTTCTCAGCACTAGTTTTCTACTGAGTGTCTTTAGTAAATAAAAGTAGTACATTTTAGTACAAATTTTTTTTTAATAAAAAAAAAAAACTTTTGCTGATAATTTACTCACCCCCACGTCATCCAAGATGTCCATGTCTTTCTTTCTTCAGTCGTAAAGAAATTAAGGTTTTTGATGAAAACATTCCAGGATTTTCTCCATATAATGGACTTCAATGGGGACCAAACGGTTCAAGGTCCAAATGAGAGTTTCAGTGCAGCTTCAAAGGGCTTTAAACGACACCAGACGATGAATAAGGGTCTGATCTAGGACCCTCGAGTCATGACTTGAAAAAAGATTTGTTCATTTTGATGAACAGGAGAGTCACGAACGCGCATCACAGAACAGAGCAAGGCGAGCATTTGTGCTTATAAAACTAAAACTTTTTTATTTATTTTTTTAAATGGCCGCTCGTTTCGCATGATAAGACCCTTATTCATCGTTTGGTGTCTTTTAAAGCCCTTTGAAGCTGCACTGAAACTCTCATTTGGACCTTGAACCGTTTGGACCCCATTGAAGTCCATTATATGGAGAAAAATCATCAAAAACCTTAATTTCTTTTCCACTGAAGAAAGAAAGACATGGACATCTTGGATGACGTGGGGGTGAGTAAATTATCAGCAAAAGTTTTTTCAAAAGTGAACTACTCCTTTAACCCACTGATGTCACATGACTACTTTGATGATGTCTTTATTTCCTTTCTGGACATGGACAGTATACCGTACACACATGTTCAATGGAGGGACAGAAAGCTCTCGGACTAAATCTAAAATATCTTAAACTGTGTTTTGAAGATGAACGGAGGTCTGACGGGCTTGGGACGACATGAGGGTCATTAATGACATCATTTTTTTGTGAACTAACCCTTGAATTTCATCATGTGTATGTTGTCGCCAGCGTACCTTGCAGGACTGGCGGTGCATGTTGAAGGTGGCGGCGATGGCCGGCGTGAGCTCTCGAGCGCTGCGCTCCACCAGGTACTCGGCGAGGCGATAGGTGAGGTAGGTCTTCCCTGTGCCGCTCGGACCCGATAAGATCAGCCGCCGGTGCTTGAGCAACAGACTGATGTAATGCTGCATCATGGGCTTAGGGATGAGCGTCTCGAACACCAGAACGTCCACACACTTCTCCTTCAGTCCTGCATTCAGGGACAACAGCCCGTGACGTGAAATATTAAGGACAGTACAATGTAAATACAGGTTTTACATTACATAGCAGGTGCTATATGTATTTTAGCGGCCTCTATTGGTGATGTTTCAGATTGCAACCAATTTTTACAAGACAAGAGCGATCACTCACTCATGGTTCACGCCACACTGAGACTTTACACACAATGGAGAAAGCATCACACAACATGCTGGAAACTCATGTAAACTCCCACTGCAACGTTACAATAATAGGCTACTTGAACGAATGCTTGCATAATACATTTTTTCCAACTATTGAAGTCAATGGGGTCCACTGACATTTTTCAAAATATCTTCGTTTGTGTTCAAGAGAAGAAAGAAACTCATACGGTTTTGGAGCAACTTGTATGATTAAATGACAAAATGTTCATTTTTGGGTGAACTATCCCTTTAATCTTGTGCATTAATTTGCTGTACATGCTCCAATGTGTCTTATTAAAATATAGTCTAGTTTTTAAAGGAGTAGTTCACTTTTGAAAAAACTTTTGCTGATAATTTACTCGCCCCCATGTCATCCAAGATGTCCACGTCATTCTTTCTTCAGTCGAAAAGAAATTAAGGTTTTTGACGAAAACATTCCAGGATTTTTCTCCATATAATGGACGTCAATGGGGTCCAAACGGCTCAAGGTCCAAATGAGAGTTTCAGTGCAGCTTCAAAGGGCTTTAAACGATTCCACACGATGAATAAGGGTCTTATCAAGCGAAGCTAGGGCTCATTTAATAAAAAAATAACAAAGTTTAAGTTTTATAAGCTTAAATGGTCACCTTATTCTGTTCTGTGATGCACGAACTCGTTCGAATTCGTTCATCAAAATGAACGAATCTGTTCCCGAGTCAATTGGTTCATTGAATGAACTAAACGAACGAATTGACTCGGAAAAAGATTAATCAATTTTGATGAACGACTTCGAACAGGAGAGTCACGAACGTGCATCACAGAGCAGAGCAAGGCGAGCATTTGTGCTTATAAAATTTAAACTCTGTTTTGTTTTTTTAAATGAGCGATCGTTTCGCTTGATAAGACTCTTATTCATCGTCTGGAATCGTTTAAAGCCCTTTGAACAGTTTGCGGTTTGCACTGAAACTCTCATTTGGACCTTGAACCGTTTGGTCCCCATTGAAGTCCATTATATGGAGAAAAATCCTGGAATGTTTTCATCAAAAACCTTAATTTCTTTTCGACTGAAGAAAGAAAGACACGGACATCTTGGATGACATGGTGGCGAGTAAATTATCAGCAAAAGTTTTTTCAAAAGTGATCTACTCCCACCTGAAATCCCACCTAGAAATGAGGGAAAACACGTTTTCTACTCGAGAGAACAGTCAAATTGCTTTATGTTCGCTGTCTGGGTGGGCTATAGCATCACACGGCCTCAATAAACAACATAAAGTCACAGCCAGTGCTTAAAATAACACCTAGACCAAGCCCTGAGGAGTCTGAGTCACGACCCCAATACCCAGGGTCATATATCCGACCGGAGAGCTCAGGAATGATGGGATTGGGGGAGGGCCGTGGACCAATCACACGTCCTGCTGGCTGCTGTTAGTGTGAAACATTAGCAGTGTATTGCTCTTCTCTGGTGGCGTGAGATGTGAAAAACACAGCTGAGACAGATATAAGCATCATTTACACTGCAGTGTTGCCGGTGGGGATTTGCATTCTTTGTTGATGGTTATTGAAGATGGAAATCTGAAAATAATGGCTTGAAGCTCAGATGGAAAAGTACTAAAAGATTGTGTCAGAGAAAAGAGATTAATGATTTGATACTCCTTATGAGCAGAAAGCAATTGTGATGTGAGCATATAATATGGAAAAATGTTTTATACTGTTCAGGAAAAAAAAATGAATGTAAATATATATATATATATATATATAAATGTATAATATTTGGGGGGGGGGGAAATCAACGTAAAAAATAAATGTATATAAATGTAGTCCCCAATTAAGTATATATTT
Source organism: Pimephales promelas (assembly GCF_988280905.1). NCBI lineage: Eukaryota > Metazoa > Chordata > Actinopteri > Cypriniformes > Leuciscidae > Pimephales > Pimephales promelas. Next base: position 38,190,808 of record NC_142776.1, read on the forward strand.
CATGTAAATTATTATTAAATGATTATTATAATTATCACACACACACACTATATATATATTTGTGCTGTCAAATCGATTAATCACAATCTAACATTAAAGGGATAGTTCACTTTGAAATACATTTTTGGTATGTTTTAGCTTACCTCAAGTTGTAGCTGTCTTTGTTTCCGCATTTTTTATATTTTTAGGTCAAAGCGTTGTTGTCTGTCAGTCATATAATGGAGGTCTATGGTCACCACCTCAAAGAGCATGCACAGAGAAGTCCAGATTAAACATGATTTAATAACTCGTAAATGTAAGTACACATTGATGGCCTAAGACACGAAACGAGCGGTTTGTGTGAGAAAATGAACAGTATTTATATCGTTTTTACCTCTTGTAATCACAGCCACAAAGCGCCCGTGCCCGTGCCCTCAGACCACTTGGACATGGAGGTAAAAACGATATAAATACTGTTCGTTTTCTTACACAAAGCGCTCGTTTCGTGTCTTAGGCCATCAATGTGTACTTACATTTACGAGTCATTAAATCATGTTTAATTTTGACTTCTCTGTGCATGCTCTTTGAGGTGGTGACCATAGACCTCCATTATATGACTGACAGACAAGAACGGTTTGGCCTAAAAATATCAAAATTGAAACTACTGCGGAAACAAAGACACCTACATCTTGGATGCCCTTGAAGTAAGATAAAACATACCAAAAATTTATTTTAAAGTGAACTATCCCTTTAAAGTTTGTAAATATATATATGTGTGTATATGCATATACCTACAGTACCTAACATATAGGTTTGATTGTTCCCCACACTGACCTTTCAGGGCGACACTGATGCAGGAGGATCCTGTGGAGTAGAGGCGCACCGGAGGAGTCTCGGGCGGATGAGCTCCCAGAACCCTCTTCAGGTGACTGAGGCTGTAGCTGTAGATGGAGTCCTGAGAGAGGCCGAGACTGGAGCTGGGGTCCACCACCGATAAATACTCCTGCAGACACACAGCGAGAGGACAACCATGTGTGTGTTTTATTCCACGTCTACACGTGTGGATCTGAGAAGACTGTAGGGGGCGCTGACTCACTTTAAAAGCCTGGATAACGGCAGAGTCTAGAGCAAACCAGTCCGTCCGCCCGCTGATCCTGACCGCACCAATGAAAAACTCCAGCTGCTTCACCTCCTATGAATGAGGTTTGAATGAGGTTGCTTATGGTTAGTGAAACAACACATTTATTTAAATTATTACATTAAATATTTATTTTTCATTTTTAAAGGAGTAGTTCACTTTTAAACAAACTTTTGCTGATAATTTACTCACTCCCATGTCATCCAAGATGTCCATGTCTTTCTTTCTTCAGTCGAAAAGAAATTAAGGTTTTTGATGAAAACATTCCAGGATTTTTCTCCATATAATGGACTTCAATGGGGTCCAAACGGTTCAAGGTCCAAATGAGAGTTTCAGTGCAGCTTCAAATGACTTTAAACGATTCCACACGATGAATAAGGGTCTTATCAAGCGAAGCGAGCTGTCATTTAAAAAAAAAAAGTTGAAGTTTTATAAACTCAAATGGTCGTCTTGCTCTGTTCTGTGATGCGCGTTCGTGACTCTCCTGTTCGAACTCGTTTATCAAATTGAACAAATCTTTTTTAGTGTCATTTGGTTCATTAAACGAACGAAAAAAAAACGAGTTGACTCGAAAAAAGATTCGTTCATTTTGATGAACAGGAGAGTCACGAACGCGCATCACAGAACAGAGCAAGGCGAGCATTTGAGCTTATAAAACTTAAACTTTGTTATTTATTTTTGAAATGACCGCTCGTTTCGCTTGATAAGACCCTTATTCATCGTCTGGTGTCGTTTAAATCCCTTTGAAGCTGCACTGAAACTCTCATTTGGACCTTGAACCGTTTGGACCCCATTGAAGTCCATTATATGGAGAAAATCCTGGAATGTTTTCATCAAAAACCTTAATTTCTTTTTCACTGAAGAAAGAAAGACATGGACGTCTTGGATGATACGGGGGTGAGTAAATTATCAGAAAAACGTTTTTTAAAAGTGAACTACTCCTTTAAATATGAAAAAATTTTTTTTATATATTTTCTTTATTTTATTAAACACTAGGGGAGCGTGGGGTACAACGTAACGCGGGGCTAGTTGTAACACACTAGTTTTAATGCCAGCATGACGAAACTTGCTATATTTACTAGTTGCCATTTCAACACTATATAGAGAAATAATTCCTGATTTCACCAAACATTTATTTAACCATAGCAATAATGCTTTTTTGTATTTTAAATAATTAGGAATATTATAAAAAAACAAAAAGCACATAAAACTCAAATTAAAATTGAAAGCTTCAAAATAGCACAATGGCATATATAACAATGGTACTCTGTGTGCCTCGTCTAATCAGAATTTGCATCTACCCACTTTATAAAGTACAGTATATGGTCAGTATGAAGATGCTCACGTCTTTGAATAGGTGCTGATTGGGTATGCGAATCAACACTCTGGCGAGACTCTCGTCCTTCTGCAAAGTCGTGGTAGGGCTTTGAAAGACATCTATGAGATGAATAGAAATGAAAGTGAGAGAACAGAATTTAAGGACGTGAAAAATCCACATTTTGAGCATGAACCTCACCTGGGTAAGGCTCATTCTGTCCTGAAGTTTTGCTGAAAGACGATACAGATTGTCGTGGTGATGAGACGCCCAATGAGCCGAGCCCTGAGGACTGGGAGGCGGAGCTTGGGGGTCTGGAGGAGGGGCCACCCGTCTTCAGCTGGTCGTTCTCCGCCTTCAGGTTTTCTACTGTAACCTGATAGTGCATTTATTGAGGGATTTAAAATTTGCATAATTAAACTGAAGTTGAAGTCTTCCCAACTGTGACAGAATGAAAATGAAAAATGTCTGTTCATCAGGAATTGATTGGATTTTTGTATCGTTTCCCGCATTTGAGATCTCATGTGAGTGACAGGTTGTATATATGAGATGCGATGATGATGTAAGACTTGTGTTTTGCTGTATTTTCTGAACCTATCCAGTTGAACCCACTTGATGCGATACCGCTTCTGCTGTTCATTCAAAACATTGCAGAAATAGCTTACGTCAAAAACATAACACAGAACGCGTTTTCTGTGCTGCATTTCCATTGCTTTCTATGCGAACAGGTGCTAGACGGACATCTTTGTGGCAGCATGTTTAGAAAGTTCTGCCTTTAAATAAAAAAATGTTAAAAATAGCTTCATCAGAATGGTCCGAAACTTGGTGACTTTAATGGTACTTGGTATATGAACACCCCAAAAAAATTGGGGACAAGATTTGAAAAGTCTAAGTGGTCGTAAAAAAAATAGTCACACTCAATAATGACCCGCATAGGAAATGAATGGGAAATTGGCAAAAATGTGAAAATACTGAGTTTTTTTGTGCGTACAATCTACAAATCAGCAACGATCTTGAAAAAAAGCACACAACAGTGAAGGGGTGAATCTATAAAACATCAAGAGTGCAAAACAGACACATCCACACACACACACCAAAAAATTCAGATTATACATGTGTTTTGCATTTTTGAGCTCAGTTTGTCCACGAGATTTAGAAAATTGCTTTTATGAGGCCTAGGCTTGACTCCAAAATGAAATACAGCTTTAAAAAAAGCTTTTTTTTTTCTATTATATTCAATGGGGGAAAATTTGGTCATAATTATTGCATTAATACTAATTATACATTTTTGTATTTTTGAAATTTTCTCAAAACACCAAAAAAGAAAAGAAAAAATATTATAAAAAAAAAATATTATGATTTTTTTTTTTTAAATATGAATCCCGCCCTTTGGGTCAATTTTGACTCGAAGTTCCCGAGTGTTAAACGAAGAACCCCAGAGGGTTAAGAAAAATGAAGTAAAAAAATAAATAAAATGTTTTTAACCCCTTAGCTGCCACCCCCATTTTTGAGAATGGGGGTTAAAATGCATTATTCAAACTTAAATGGTTGTAATTCAAGAAATGATAGTAAATCAAATATACTGTACTAAATATTTTATTTTATATATAATATATATTTTACAAAATATTTATTTATATATTGAGATTTAAGATTTTTTTGAGGCGCACTCTTGTCATAAATTCATCAATTACTCTTTCTACATAATTTGTAACACAAAACAGGAGTAGAATATTTATTTAGAAGTCTTTGACCTTTCCAACAATATATAATTTGTCATAATTAGATTAGGATTTATTTGAAATATAGTGAAATTAGGTGTCCCGGTACCGGGACGGTGACAGTTAAGGTGCTACTAGCAAAAATGTTCTCTGTGTGATCGGTGCTTCGTCTCTTTGTATTAATCTATGCAGAAATACAAGATGCTGTTTTGTTCATGCAATTTACGCAATTATATTTGATTGGTTTAAACGTTATGCACTTTTTTTTTGTACAGACAGTCATGTTCTTTCATTGCTTTGAATGCAGTGCATTAATATTTGGCTCACTGCGCCCTCCTGTGGCCGAAATCTCCTTTTTCTACATTTGAGCCCGTAAGAAACTCAGTTCGGGACTCTTTATGGGCAGATACTCAGTATTCAATGACTTGGATCGGATCAGGGTCACAATCTCACACACACCTGCATGTTGGTCATGGCCTCCTGAAGCTGCTCCAGCTGATGGGCGGAGCTTAGAGCCTCCAGACGGATGTCCGTCAGCTTGCGCTCTTTCTCCCATAGTTCAGTGCGTAACACTGACACCACTTTCTCTTCATGCTCAGTCTCCTCAGGCCCTTCGCACGATCTGCCCAAAACACCAGTAAAGCTTACATAACATCATGCATAACTCAAATCATCTCTTAAAGGTGCATTGCGCAACATTTCATGCCGTTTTTCCAACCCAAACGTGCTGAAATGATGGGCTGAATGAGCTTTTCCTCTATAATCCTGTACTGTAAAATAAATAAGAGGGATTCGGGACGGATTTGAGTCTGGGCGTGACGTCACGCTCGCAGAGATGTATAAAGTACTAGAAACCCGGACTTGAGTAAAAGTACAAGTGCTCTATCAAAAAAGTGACTTGAGTAGAAGTTGAAGTTGAAGAAGTAGAAGTACTGAAGTATTCAACATTTTTTGTACTTAAGTATTGCAAGTAGTTTATTTTAAAATTCAAAGTACTAAAAGTAAAAGTACAAGTATTGTGTCATGTAATTATTAAAGAAAGCAGTCAAAAGTTTGAACTAGCAATCAAATAAGGCGCTTTGGCGGGATACAAATTTGCTTTGGCGGCCATTGCAGGACAACCCCTGCATTAGTTGTCAATGTGTGTGTCAATCGATACCATTACCCTATAAAACTGGCGTGTGATTTAGGCAGCATGAAAGCTAACTTGCAAGGAATGATTCGTAAAATTGTTATAATTGTAACGAGTAACTAGCAGAACATTAAAAAAATATCGAAGTAAAAGTATTAAATTTATCGAAAATATCTACTGAAGTAAAAGTAGAAGTATGAGAAAACAACAATACTCTAGTGGACTACAGATACAGCATTTTAGTACTTAAGTACAGTACATCTGGTTGCAGCAGTTCCGCTTGTCGCCAGAGGGGGCGTAGTTCTGCAAAAACTCAATGCAACTTTAAGACATGGTGTTTATAATGTGGCAACAATTGCCTGTCCTACCCTAACGTTGAAGTTGAGGCCTTTGCGGGGACATTATCCACATTATGGTGTATTTTGGGTGAAGATGGGGCGGATGTGACCGGGGTCGCGATCTCCTCGATGTCTGCGTATGGAGCTTTCGAACCCTTTTTACTGAAGGCCTTGTTGAAGGAGCTCCGCAACTACATGTAGAGGAGAAATCAAAGTTTAACAAAAACAACTCATTTATATTGAGTAAAGTGTTAGTTAGTGGAGTATATGATTAGGATTCATGATTTGAAGTGTTTGTGATGGCGTATGCATTCATTATGTTTTCAAGCAAAGCATTAGTAGTACATATCGAATCTCAGCAGTGTTGTATAGTCGTGTATACATTATATGGTGTTTGTTTACCCTGCAAAAGTTCACAGTAGAAGTGATGCTTGTCTCAGGCATTAGTTATGACAGTGTTATTCACAAAACACATATCAACCGGTCGAAGAATGCATGAAATATGCATGAGTATTTCAGTCTAATAATTGTATATTGTATTGCACAAATTCATCATATTTGTAAATATGGCAGATTCTTAACCTGAAAGCATCATTTTCAGAATTATTGACTGAGTTTATGTCCATATAATACATAAACAATGAAGATGTGGATGGGATGGGGTGGGCTGGGTACATTACTCACCTCGTAGACCTTTAAAATAGGGAGCAGGGAAGCATAGGAAAGAGATCACAGTCATACTCAATTGCAACGTTGGAACAGTTCCCATGACGATAGCAAAATAATATACTACATATAGCATTTTTAACACTGAACTTAAAGACATAGGGATATTTTCACAACCTGATTGGACGGCTTTCATGGTGTATATTTCGCGATCTAACATCTAAAACAATGCCGTGTTCTGGGCTAAAAGCGCTCGCTGTGTGTGCGTAGCTACATATGATGGTATTCTGAACAGCTGAGAGTTCATAATGGAACAAAATCTTTTGAACAAATCTTTTTCAGAGTCATTTGGTTCATTCAACGAACGAAACGACTCGAAAAAAAGATTTGTTAATTTTGAAGCTGCACCGAAACTCTCATTTGGACCCCATTGAAGTCCATTATATGGACAAAGACACTGACAGGTTATGATGTATTGGTTTATGACAAGGTGTCAAAACAAAGACATCTCAAACAATGTCATATTTGCATTGAAAATGTCATAACTGAGCGAAAGACACTTAAAGGAGTAGTTCACTTTTTTTTTTTTTTTACTTTTGCTGATAATTTACTCGCCCCCGTGTCATCCAAGATGTCCATGTCTTTCTTTCTTCAGTTAAAAAGAAATGAAGGTTTTTGATGAAAACATTCCAGGATTTTTCTCCATATAATGGACTTCAATGGGGTCCAAACGGTTCAAGGTTCAAAAGAAACGTTCAGTACAAACTGCAAACTTGTTCAAATGGCTTTAAACGATTCCAGACGATAAATTCAAGCGAAATGATCGCTCATTTTTTTTTTAAATAACAAAGTTTAAGTTTTGTAAGATCAAATGCTCGCCTTGCTCTGTTCTGTGATGCTCTGTTCGTGACTCTCCTGTTCGAACTCGTTCAACAAAATGAACAAATCTTTTTCCGAATCAATTCGTTCGTTTCTTTCGCCGAATGAACCAAATGACTCGGAAAAAGATTTGTTCATTTTGATGAACGAGTTCGAACACGAGTGCGTTACAGAACAGAGCAAGGCGAGCGTTTGAGCTTATAAAACTTAAACTTTGTTATTTATTTATAAAACGAGTGATCGTTTCGCTTGATAAGACCCTTATTCATCGTCTGGAATCATTTAAAGCCCTTTGAACAAGTTTACAGTTTGTACTTAAAGTTTTGGATCTTGAACCGTTTGGACCCCATTGAAGTCCATTATATGGAGAAAATCCTGGAATGTTTTCATCAAAAACCTTAATTTCTTTTCGACTGAAGAAAGAAAGACATGGACATCTTGGATGACATGGGGGCGAGTAAATTATCATAAATTATCATAAATTGTCATAAACATGCATAAAACTTCCTTCATATTCATAACATGCATCATGTCATGATTATGAAGGTGTCATGACAGTCTTATGCACACCCCTTCAATAAAGTGTTACCCAAAATACCAACTTGAACAAGATCAACTGAAGCGGCTGCACTAAACAGCCCATCTATACATTAGACTACATATCCCATAAATGACCAGTCTGGACTGGTATTCCCTTTTCCTCACCCAGCTCTTCTTCTTCTTCTTCTTGGCCTCCTGTTCCTTCAGGCTGCCGGCGCTCGAGTGACTGGTGATGCTGTTCAGACTGGTGATGCTCTCAGACGAGTTCTGCCGGTCCATCTGCAGCTCTGGGAGACAGATATAAGATGCATGAAATGATTCAATGTTGTCCATTAAAACATCTTGATCATTCTGAACTCTGATTATGAAAACCTTTGGGTGTGGTGTCGGGGGGATTGAGGGCCCCTTGCATGAGCGACTGGGCTTCTGTGTTCTTGGTCTTCAAGATATCTATGGTTTCCTTCAGGTCCTGTAGCTCAGAATCCTGAAATCACAAGGCAAAGTTAAACTTACTCAACTTTACTCACCATGGCTGCATTTATTGATCAAAAATACACGGAAATATGATTACAATTTAAAATAACTAGGGCTGTCAAACGATTAATCGTGATTAATCGCATCCAAAATAAAAGTTTGTGTTTACATAATATACGTGGGTGCACTGTGTAGAATTATATAAATACACACACATGCATGTATATTTAAGAAAAAAATATTATTTAAATATAATATAAATTATATGCAAATCTATATACATGAAAATTTTTCTTAAATATATACAAGCATGCGTGTGTATTTATATATATATATATATATATATATATATATATATATATACAAAATAATTATACACAGTGCACCCACATATATTATGTAAACACAACTTTTATTTTGGAAGCGATTAATCATTTGACAGCCCTAAAAATATCTAAATTCTATAGACATCTATTTTAAAATGTAATTTATATCTGTGATCAAAGCTGCATCATTACATCATCAAGGTAAAGGTAAATGTATGCATATTTTAAAATATATTATAATACAGGGCTGTTGAATCCTTGATTCTGATTGCTGACGAACGTTCTAAGGTGTGCAATTATCGTCAGGGAAACACGTCGCTAAAGTAGTTCCGGCAGGTCCATATCAATTCGCCAAATGATTTCAGTTATTTCAAAAGGTTTACAACAGCAAAAGATCAAAAACTCACATGCAAATAAATATAGCTAACAATAGAATAAAAACAAATGAATTCCATGTATTTTCCCACAAAAGTAAGTTTTATGATGTATGTAAACCACATAGCCTCTCTCTCCCGCTCAAACACACAGTACGGACACACACTCACACAGAAACGTGTTGTTAGCCCTGCATTTTTATCAGGGAAATAGTTTAGCAACTTAAAAGCTGACATTTCTCACCAGGCGAGGTAATAACGGCACTGTTCTTAAAGCAGATAAACTTACAGTTTCGCTATTAGTAGAGACGCTGCTGCCCGAACACTGTTGAGAGACGCACAGATTCAGGTAATTCACACACGCTTCATCTAATAACCATATTAGTCTACTATCAAAGCCTCAAGCAAAAAGGAATTAGCAACAGAGGCGTGGGACGAGATACGTGAGTGATTTGGCTAGTCCTTCACACAGGAGCGTTTTTATCGACAAAAACCTGATGCCTTGAAATACATCTGGACTGTTTAATAATTAGAAAATAATAAAGAAACAATCATTTTTCTAATAATTCAATGGCCCATCGTCAACTCCTTACATGTTATTTACAAATAGTTTAAATTGATTAGCCTAACTACATTCTTTTTTATTTTTCAGTATTCCCTAAAATAACTTTAAATCCTTTAATTATTTAATTGCTTTAACCCTCTGATGGTCTTCGTTTAGGAGTCACGTCCTGAGCCTTCCCGGTCAGAAGTGACCGTACACCTAAATGCAATTTATTTTCGTTCTATAATATTTATTCTTTTTAATTTAGTATTTTGAGACAATTCGATTGAATTTATTAATATTTATGCAATATTTATTGTCTATTTTTGCCATGGAAAAATATATATACAGTATTTTCTCTCTCTCTCTCTCTCTCTCTCTCTCTATATATATATATATATATATATATTATTATTATTATTAATGCAGTATTTTAGTTTAATATAGAGTTTAGGCCTTCAGAACATTTTTTTTATTTTTTTTTTATTTAATATTTGTATTTTTTTAAAGAGAAGCTTGTGTTGCTAAAAGCAAATTTTATACCATTTTTTTTCAGAATTTGTATCAAAAATGCAATTCGTTCAATTATAACTCTTCATGTAGAATAATATTATATTTTAAAAATTGTGGAAAAAAAAATTGGTGAATTTGTCAATTTCCCATTCATTTCCTATTTGGGGGTCATTTTTGACCGAAAACCAAAATTGTGACAAATTTTTTTACGACCAATAGCATGCTCGGATCATGACCTCAATTTTTTTTTGTATTCACATACCAAATGCCAGAAAAGTCACCAAGTATCATAACCTTCCGATGAAGCTGTGATTTTTTAAAATTGAAAACAGAAAATTATTCGGTCAGAAGTGACCGAGGAGCATCAGAGGGTTAAATAAAAAGAGCAATAATATGCATTTACATGCTGTAAACTGACCTTCTGCTCAGAAGTGACCGACAGACTCTGTAGTCGCGCTGTCATGAGGGCCAGACTCTGTTCAAACGCCGCCACCAGGTTGGCCTGCAGACAGGAACAGGTTAGTGCATGTGACATACTGTACACAACACACACTCAGATGTGTGTGTCTCCATCTGGACGGGAGTGACGGGAAAGGACGGGGATCAAGAACAGCTGTTGAAATGAATGAATGAATGGATGGAGGATGACCTGCGGGCTTGGAAAGGACAAAAACATGAGGTTGCCATGTGATGACACACACGCTACAGAAGAGAGAGTGTGTGAACCAGACTGATAAACAAATACACTCCGGCTGCGCATGCTAATGCATCACAACTACATGTTTACATTTCTTGGAAAAACTCTCCCGTGTCGTGATGCTAGGCTGTTGTGGCTGGTTACCAGGGTGTTTCTAGGTGGTTGCTATAGGGTGTTTCTATGCTGTGTCTAGGGTGTGATGGATGGTTGCCAGGGTATTGCTATGTGGTTGCTAAGGTGTTCTGAGTGGTTATTAGTGTGCTATGCAGTTGATAGGGTTTTCTCATTGGTTGATAGGGTGCTATGGATAGTTGCTATGTGGTTACCAGGGTGCTGCTCTGTGGTTGCTTAGGTGTTCTCAATGGTTGCCAATTGGTTGTTAGGATGTCATGAAAGTTGCCACTGTATTGCTATTAGAGCCCGACCGATAAAGGATTTTGAATACCGATACAAATATTTTGGGGTTTTAAAATCCGATATATCGGCCGATATTTTTTATTATTATTAAATATTGCTGGATTTCACACACGTGTAAAAGAAAAGCGAACTTTTCTGCACAAGATACGTTTGATACTTTTTCTCTATGTCTAAATGTTCACTCCTCGCAAGTATAACTTACATTTCACAATGCAGGGACTGTAACTAGAGATATGCTAGTTATAAATACGGTAATCATTACTTTATTTAGGCAGAAAACGGTTATTATGGTTTCCAAGCTCATTAATGTTAACGTTAGCGGTCTTCCACTGATTATGGTGGCATTAGCTAGCTTTGTGGTTAGCTAGTCTATGATTAGCAATAGTTAACATCATACTGCAAATTGTAAAACATACATTTTCATATAACAGGCCAAGGAGAGATGATTGAAGCTTGTTTCGTCCATTTTTATTTTATTTTTTAAATATTAATTTACCAGCCATTATACCTGCCGATACCGATATTTTGGAAAATGCCTAATATCGGCCGATAATATCGGTCTGGCCCTAATTGCTATGCTTTTACTTGTGATGAGTGTTTTTACCATGCTGCTATGCAGTTGCAAGGGTGTTCGGTATGGTTACTAAGGCGTTGCTATGCGGAGTGGTTATTAGTGGGATTTGCTATGCGGTTGCTAGGGTACTAGAGTGTTATGAATGGTTGCCAGGGCATTGTTTTGTGATTAATACGGTGTTCATAAGTGGTTGCAAGAGCATTGCTAAATAGTGTTAGGATGTTGTATGGTTTCCAGGGTGTTGCTATGTAGTTGTCAAGGTGTGTTAGCACACTGATTTTAGGTCGCTAGAGTGGTCTGGGTGGTTGCTAAGCAGATGCTAGGGTATCTGGGTGGACATACAAAGCACAAATGATGCAATACGAGTCACACACAAAATTGAGTAGTCTGGGTTATGGGTTTGTTCAAATAAGCAAATGCAATTTTTAATTAAATTTTTAAAAAAATTTGCAAATGCAATTTTTAATGTAAACATACATAACAAACATAAATAACTTCAACTTCACATTTATTTATTTTGAGCTGTAAAACATTCCTGGGACATTCCTGTTTCTCTTGATATGAAGCGGCTCAGCAACAGTGATCTTTCAAGCCATATTAAAGAGTGCCAAAACAGTATTTATTGTTTAAATCCCATAATAAAATGGACAGAATTTGAAATCTGAGAGTTTTGTTGCATCCGAAATCACATACTGTCTGAGTAGGTCTTCACTTTCCTTCATAAATCATCTCCCATGGCCTCATGGGATAGAAAAGTTTTATTTTTATTTATTTTTTTGCTTTATTAAATTTTTTCAAACAACAACAGGCATTACCACATTGTTAAACACATTAACAATAAGATTAATCAGCATATCATAATCAGAAAGAAAACAATAAGATATAATAAATAAATAAAAATGAAAATAATACCAAAACACATAAAGCAAATTATATTAAATTACAGATTAAATACAATTTCAGGGGGGGACGGGGTTAATCCATGTACTGTATCTTGCCAGTAATTTAGAGAGTTTTAAGGCACGTTCCTCTTTTTTTATTTGTTTTAAGGATTAAAATCAAATTTTAAAATCATATTTAAAGGATTAGTTCACTTCTGAAAAAACTTTTGCTGATAATTTACTCGCCCCCATGTCATCCAAGATGTCCATGTCTTTCTTTCTTCAGTCGAAAAGAAATTAAGGTTTTTCTCCATATAATGGACTTCAATGGGAACCAAACGGTTCTTTGTAATTTTTTTTTTAAATGGCCGCTCGTTTCGCTAGATAAGACCCTTATTCATCGTCTGGTGTCGTTTAAAGCCCTTTGAAGCTGCACTGAAACTCTCATTTGCACCTTGAACCGTTTGGTCCCCATTGAAGTCCATTATATGGAGAAAAATCCTGGAATGTTTTCATCAAAAACCTTAATTTTTTTTTCGACTGAAGAAAGAAAGACATGGACATCTTGGATGACACGGGGGCGAGTAAATTATCAGCAAAAGTTTTTTGAAAAGTGAACTACTCCTTTAAATACCTTAAACTTCAACAAATCTACTTTTTGAGTAACTAAAACTTGGCTACAATCAACTTATTATCACAGGATCGTAAAGTGTCCATCGAATGCGCACTTCAGAATCTCAGCACTAGTAGTAGGACATCCAGGGACTTGTTTCCTATTATTTTACGCATACTATATATAATAAGAAAGTACACGATTTCGGACGCATATCAAAAGTAACAAAGCTTATTGTGACTTATTTGATGGGAGGCGCGATCTGTTCATCCATCAACTGAAAACAGCATAGACTAAAAGATCGATTCTTTTGATTGAATCGATATCGGAATCGATTCAAATCGATATTTTTCACCCAGTCCTACTTTACATCATCAGTCAGAGCCACACTAAGGCCTTCGAGAGGCACACACACACACACACATGCAACAGCGAGTGACAGTCCAACAAACCTGGCCTGCCTGCAACAGCCAGCAACCCCCAGGACCCCGTCAGACATCAGAGGCCGGAGAGGACATCAGCCAGGGAGAGAGGGAGAGCGCTGTTAGGACTATAGGGCCACAACTCTCACACACACACTCATTGAAACACTGCGATCAGATCGACACTTTTCCCTGAGGTGTTTTTGTAAATTCATGCTTTATAGATTTGAATCCTGTTGGAATCACACTGGGAAAACTAATCCTGTCTTCACGAGCGTCACTACGGTGTGTGACTGTATTGCTGATCAGTGCAGGGAGAGGAAAGCAGGTTAGTGGGAGTGTGAGGAGTGATCAATCATTGACAGCTGGATTTAAAACACTACAAATATTGTGAATATAAAGATCAACATTGCATGGCAACACTCATTAATTAACTAATAATCTTGTGTTGATTGGGGAAACAAGCAATGATTATTGGAAAGTTTAGAAAAGTGGTAGAATGTAGAAATGCCGGTGAGTGTCTGATAAACAAACAGCTATGACAACATATTATGGACATCAAAAATTTAATTATGTAAATGTATTACCAAGAAAATAGAAAACCCTAATTTTTTGGGTATATAATAGTGTATGTGTTTGCACGTACATTTGCTGAGAGTTGGGTGGTCAGGCTGGCCACTTTATCCTGAGACGACTCGAGCTCACGCCTCAGTATCCGGATTTGCTGAGATGGAAAACGAGTTGCAAACAAAAATTAGAGCACTATAGTACTTTCAAAAAGTTCACTTTTAAAAAAACCTTTGCTGATAATTTACTCGCCCCCATGTCATCCAAGATGTCCATGTCTTTCTTTCTTCAGTCGAAAAGAAATTAAGGTTTTTGATGAAAACATTCCAGGATTTTCTCCATATAATGGACTTCAATGGGGACCAAACGGTTCAAGGTCCAAAAGAGAGTTTCAGTGCAGCTTCAAAGGGCTTTAAACGACACCAGACGATGAATAAGGGTCTGATCTAGGAATATAGACTCGAAAATAGATTTGTTCATTTTGATGAACAGGAGAGTCACGAACGTGCATCACAGAACAGAGCAAGGCGAGCATTTGTGCTTCTAAAACTTAAACTTTGTTATTTATTTTTTAAATGGCCGCTCGTTTCGCTTGATAAGACCCTTATTCATCGTCTGGTGTCGTTTAAAGCCCTTTGAAGCTGCACTGAAACTCTCATTTGGACCTTGAACCGTTTGGTCCACATTGAAGTCCATTATATGGAGAAAATGCTGGAATGTTTTCATCAAAAACCTTAATTTCTTTTCGACTGAAGAAAGAAAGACATGGATGGGGCGAGTAAATTATCAGCAAAAGTTTTTTTTTTTTAAAAGCATAAAATCGAATGAAATTAGCATAAGAATGACGTCACTTGGTTGGCTGATTTACATGATTAATGAGTTGCAGTGTGGATCAGACTCAGATTCAAACGTGAATATGAATGTTTCATATCTTGAGCAGAAAATAAGAGGAAGCAAAGGATAAGGACAAGCCGACAACAGCGTCGTAAGAAAAGTCTTACCTCCCCTTGAATTCTCTCTTCATTCTGAGAGTGCATGACACAGAAACAGAGATAAAGACCAAGAAAGGTGAGCAAGGACAGGAAACAGAGCGTTAAAATGCCATCATTTACTCTCCATCGTGTCGCTCCAAACCCGTAAGACTCTTCTGTTCTGAAGAGGAACGAACGTCTTACAGGTTTGAAATGACATTAGGGAGTAGATGACAGGATTTTCATTTTTTAAGAGAAACTGCAAGAATTAAAGGGCCAGTCAGATCAGATTTTGTGCTCCATTCAATTTTTCTGATTTATCTACATAATAAAGTTCAAGATTAATGAAGGATTAATGAGCTGTGAATTTTTATTTTTCTATTCTAGTAAAACTAAACATCATTCAACATCATCATTTGAACAAAATACAGAAATCAAGATAATTTCAACAAGTTTCTACTCACAGAATAGTTGGATGAGGCATTTGAGGCCAGAGACAGCACAGATCCATGAACTGAGAGAAAGAGAGCACAATGCATTTTTACTTCAGAATTTAAGTGAACCAATTACTTCACTGTAAAAAATATTTTCAAGATTTGTTATCACAACATATTTTCTTTTGTCAAATCAACTTTATAATAATTTATTTAGTTGAGATAACTTATTATTTTGAGTTTCTGATGGTTAAATTAATCTCCTTCATTGTATTAACTCACTTTTTCCAGTTCAATCAACTTAAAATTTTAAGGCAACCAGATTACTTACTTTTTTAAGTTAAACCAACAATATTTTTTACAGTGTAGTAATCACAACATTTTTTCTTTTGTCAAATCAACTTAAATAATTTATTTAGTTCAGATAACATATAATTTTGAGTTTCTGATGGTTAAATTAATCTCCTTCATTGTATTAACTCACTTTTTCCAGTTTAATGAACTTAAAATTTTAAGGCAACCAGGTTACTTACTTTTTTAAGTTAAACCAGTTACAGTGTTGTTTTAATATGGTATATATATTCAAATTAACATAATATTCAACCAGGAAAACATTAGTAAAGACTACACTGATGTTTAGAATAATATGCACTGAAGAATGATTGAAACAGTATTACAGAAAATAGCCTCGGCTCGAGTTTATGATGATCATTAGATGTCTTGTTTGGCCATTGAACAGTGTTGATATTATCTATCTGTTCTGGTAATTGAAAATAAAGCTGAAAAAATATATAAATATGTGATGAGAAACACAAACTTAAAAAAATGTTGTCTTGACAAATAATTGAAATACGAAAAAAAAATTAAATAGAAAATAATTTTAAAAAAGACTAAAAAGGGCAAAAACTAAAATGAAACAATAAAAATAAAAGTGCCAAAATATGAAATACATTTATGAATTTGGCAGCAAAGCGATTTATTGACATTCTTATCAGTCAGCTCATCACGACCAGCGCCTTTAATACTAAAAAAAAATTATTATACAAATAAAAATACAATAACAATGCTATAGAGCTACTGTATCAGTAAAAATGTGATAAAAAAAAAACAGGTTGGTTTAACTCACTATGCTCATTAAAAGCAACCGGTAACACTTTTAAGTTTCAAGTTTAGTTGACTTTTTTTATTTTTTTTATTTTTATTTATTTATCAGTATATGTTATGTGTTTGGTTTGTATTGTGTGTTGAATCCTGCGGCAACACTGCAATTTCCCCTTGGGGATTAATAAAGTTTGTCTAATTCTAATTCTAATGCATGCATATGAACAGTTTATTAGCAAAGTGAAGCATTTATGCACGTCCAATCAAAGTACAGAAAGTTTCCGGCGGCTCACCGTCTTCACTTGGCTCTCTGAAGGAGCCGGATCTCATCATGCTCTTCGGTCGGTCGGCCAGAGAGAGAGAGCTGCCCAGCGGAGACGTCCCGTACAGCTCGCAGCCCACGTCATTCGCTGGGATGCTGTTGGATCGTGTGATTTGGGAACTCGGGATCGGCGCCACTGTGGAGGAGAACGTCAGTGACTGATCTCAGGTCTCACCTGTAAAATGAGCAGGTGTCAGAGTTCACTCACCCACGTTGGTTGGCGGTGTTTTTCCCGGGAAGGGCTGCGTCACGTGTGTGGGCGAAGGAAGCTGAGGCGGGCTCTCCGAATCCGTCATGCTGGTGATGGTGTGGGAATGCCGGCGTTCCCTTCCTTCGCCGTCGGACTGACCACCGCCATAGCGACTGGGGAAGACAGTGCGGCGTATGTCAGAATCACCGTACATCGCATCGCTGTACTAGTTCATTTTTCGATTAAATAAATGTACCTGAATCCTTTCTTGGGTAAGGTGTTCCTATCAGTTTGTAAACTGGGAGGGGTAGAGAGCAGCACATATAAATACCTCACCCCACACCAGCACTGTTAGCATTATTACACTGATATCCAGTCCACAATCTGATAGTGATGTAGTTTATGCTTTTGCCAGTAGGGGGCGACTGACGCACACCAGACGACGTGAGCAATCTTTTAATATTTTATTGTTCTCATTTGAAAAATTAAGTGCACACAATTTATATATATATAAATAAATTGAGAAGGTTGAGAATATATATTATATATTATATTAATATAGATAAATTATTAACCTGCCAAAATCCATTACATTGTACTAAACCTAAACTAATCAAACTATATATAATTTGTAAGCTTACAATCTCTAGTTTCCATATTTTGTGATTATGTTCTCAAAATAAATGACAGAGGAGCTGTAATTGATCAATTTGCAACAAGAATATTTTCATACTCCTCAGGCATGTTCAGACTTTTATTTTGAAATATTTTTGTAATACTTTTATTTTGAAATAATTTTTATTTTGAACATGAAAAATCATGAAAGAAGGGTAGAAACCTCAGTTTGTTTTCATACCAAGAGTTTAAAAGATAGCATCCGCTCAATTATTTTACAAAAAAGGGTCTGAATTTTTTTTTTAAATATGAAGAAAAAAAATTATAGATTCAACATTTGTGATGTGGCAGGAAGCTATAACGCACATACTTGTTATTTTTATGTGTTTCTTAGAGGTTAAATTCATATCAAAGTCACCCAAACTTGTCAAATTACTTCTAAATAGGAAGTCTACTTCATAAATTGTGTAAACACATATGGAAATGGTGGCGCCCTTATATGGGCAGTAATGGAGTCTGGTTGTGCCCTAGTGGAAGCGTTCGGTACTGCGCACACAGACACACACACACTGAAAGCTCATTTACTGAGATATCAACCTAAAATTTGAAACACAACTTGTTCAGATTTTCGGCTTTAATTTTTTTTAATTATTTTTTTTTTGCCGTTTTGAGTCATCCAGGTTTTGAAAAAATATATTTTATATAAAATATGAATAATTACATTTTTTACATTTTTATAAACTCAAACTTCTATAACTTTTTTTTGTACAAAACGTTCTTAATTTATTTCACTTTTACAAAAATCTGCCAAATGTCTTCTTTAAAACGAGACCAATCGTACGTCTATATTCCAAAGCATTCTTGAGCATTTAAGTTCGAAATGTGTATTTTAAAAAAAGGGGTGACACTTATGATAAAATTCTATATCTATATACATTATATATATAATATACTAATATATAAAAAATAAAATAAATAAATCATTTTAATTAACATGATAAAATTACCATTTACAGACTGTTAAAATAATAATATTAATTCATAATTTAATACTGCCACAATATTGATGTGATATTCACTTTAAGTGA
The DNA here is from genome assembly GCF_988280905.1 of Pimephales promelas. NCBI lineage: Eukaryota > Metazoa > Chordata > Actinopteri > Cypriniformes > Leuciscidae > Pimephales > Pimephales promelas. Next base: position 38,209,639 of record NC_142776.1, read on the forward strand.
GGCCTGCACACCAAAACAATGCTCTTTTTAACAGGTTCATTCAGTTAAACCACAGCTCTTATTCAAGCCCGAACTCACCTGTCGCCTAAAGTGATGGAGGTCCGACTGCCTGCGCCCCACGTCCCAGTACTCCTGGCTTCCTCCCGCTCTCCCGGATCAGTTTTCAAGGGCACGCTCATGTGAAGAGGCAGGGACTCCATGCTGCGGTGCAGGCCGGACATCTTGGGGTAGAGGATGGGGGAACTGCTCACAGACAGAGCCTGGCCGGAGAAACAGCTGGGGGAGTCGATGTGGAGCACCGGCGCCGGGCTCGGGGTGAGTCGAGGGGGCAGGCGGGAGCCCGCCAGGTCCTGGAGCTTGGAGTACGGAGGGATCTTTGGAGGAAGGTCTTGGATGGTGATACAGGAGTCCAGACTGTTGGAGTTGACCTTGTCGAGGAGAGCCAGGCTGGGAGGGTGAACCACAGACTTCCCGCTCAGCAACCTGTTGGAGTAAACACACGAATCGGCATCAGTGACGTCATGAACTCAAAGACCTTCAGCAGTCGAGCGCCGCAGGAAGCCGAGGGATTTCACTGCATCCGAAGGAACTAAATAAAGAACACCTCAAAGGCTCCTTGTGTCCGCTTCCAGAAAGGCTTTTAAATAATTGAGGAGCAAAACTTGCGTAACAGAAACACACGAGGCATCGGCAGAATATATTTCCTCCAAAAAAGTTGCACACTTATTTTTATTTTTATTTTTTAAGCACTTAATTTTTACTCGTTAATTATTATTTGAAAATATCATGAATTCCTTTACATGATTTGTTAAATAAGCCGCAGATCAGAATCATTAGCTGTGACAATTAAATTTGACGTAAATAATTAACAAATCATAATATTTTCATAATATTTAAATATATATATATATACGTATATATTTCAAACGAATGAGGTGCACATGGAAAATATATATTTTAAAATATAAATATTTATTTTAATACCTGATGATTTAATTGAATATATAATTAAGGACAAAGAAAATCATCATTAAAGTTTAACAATATGTAATATATAATTATAAATAAAAAAATTTTTTTATATATATATAATTTTTAACTTGTTAATTATTATTTGAAAATATCATGAATTGATTTACATAATTTGTTAAATATTTAAATCACACAAAGCCACAGATCAAGATCATTAGCTGTGACAATTAAATTTGATATAAATAATTAACAAATCATAATATTTTCATAATATTTAAATATATATATATATATATATTTCAAACGAATGAGGTGCTGTGTAGCACATAGAAAATATATATTTTAAAATATAAATATTTATTTTTATACCCGATTATTTAGTTGAATATATAATTAAGGACAAACAAAATCATCATTAAAGTTTAACAATATGTAATATTTAATTATAAATAAAAAATTTTTTTATATATATATATAATTTTTAACTTGTTAATTATTATTTGAAAATATCATGAATTGATTTACATAATTTGTTAAATATTTAAATCACACAAAGCCACAGATCAAGATCATTAGCTGTGACAATTAAATTTGATATAAATAATTAACAAATCATAATATTTTCATAATATTTAAATATATATATATATATATATATATTTCAAACGAATGAGGTGCTGTGTAGCACATGGAAAATATATATTTTAAAATATAAATATTTATTTTTATACCTGATGATTTAATTGAATATATAATTAAGGACAAACTAAATCATCATTAAAGTTTAACAATATGTAATATATAATTATGAAGAAAAAACAAATTTTATATATATAATTTTTAACTCGTTAATTATTATTTGAAAATATCATGAATTGATTTACATAATTTGTTAAATATTTAAATCACACAAAGCCACAGATCAAGATCATTAGCTGTGACAATTAAATTTGATATAAATAATTAACAAATCATAATATTTTCATAATATTTAAATATATATATATATATATATATATATATATATTTCAAACGAATGAGGTGCTGTGTAGCACATGGAAAATATATATTTTAAAATATAAATATTTATTTTTATACCTGATGATTTAATTGAATATATAATTAAGGACAAACTAAATCATCATTAAAGTTTAACAATATGTAATATATAATTATGAAGAAAAAACAAATTTTATATATATAATTTTTAACTCGTTAATTATTATTTGAAAATATCATGAATTGATTTACATAATTTGTTAAATATTTAAATCACACAAAGCCACAGATCAAGATCATTAGCTGTGACAATTAAATTTGATATAAATAATTAACAAATCATAATATTTTCATAATATTTAAATATATATATATATATATATATATATATATTTCAAACGAATGAGGTGCTGTTTTGCACATGGAAAATATAAATATTTATTTTTATACCTGATGATTTAATTGAATAATACAAAATAATTTATAAATAATTAAAAATATATAAATAATTACATAAGATATATAAAGAAAATCATCATTAAAGTTTAACAATTTATAATATATAATTAAAATATGTATATATATATAATTTTTAAACAAATTATGAAATAATTTTTTCTATTTTTTTCAAAAAAAGAATATGTTTTTTCATCCAATTTTATTTACAAATGAAATGGTTGAATGGACAAAAAACTGATATCACGAATATGTTCAAGTATCTTCTTAAAATCCCTCTTCAATATATGTGAAAGATAAATGGGAGAAGGAAGTTAATAATTGTATCTGATGATGAGTGGTTAAACATTTGCAAAACACAGTATACTACCACAAGTTCAGTCTTTATTACTCCCAAAAGAAAATATTTACAGAATGGTAAACCAGATTCTGCATTCTGTTGGAGACAATGTAAACAATGCTGGGTTGTTTCAACCCAAATATGGGTTAAATATGGACAAACCCAAATGTTGGGTTAAAAATGTAATTTCCAATTTTAACCCAACTTCAACTTTTTTAAATTGCATTATTAACCCAACATTTGGGTTTGTCCATATTTGACCCAAATTTGGGTTGAAATAACCCAGCATTGTTTGCAGTGTAAATGTCCAATGATTCAGCCTTTTTGGTTAGAGATAATCACTGAAATAAAATTGACACTGGGATTTGTGTCATTCGAACATTTGGGTTTGTCCATATTTAACCCATATTTGGGTTGAAACAACCCAGCATTGTTTACATTGTCTCCAACAGAATGCAGAATCTGGTTTATTCAGCCTTTTTGGTTAGAGATAATCACTAAAATAAAATTGACACTGGGATTCGAGATGGAGTACAGTTTCAGAACTACAGTATATATTTCTATATCTATATAAAAACAGTGACATGGTGTTTCTACCTCGGCGTGCAGGTCGGGGAGCTCAGCTCAGGGTATTTACTGGAGCTCGTCCTCCGCACTCGATGGGTCTCTCCACAGCTGATCTCCAGGTCCGCTTTGGCCTTGGCCCGTTCCTTCTCCTTCTCACGGTCCGTTTGGTTGACGGGTCCCGTGAAGCTCGGGCGACTAGCCGCTTTAAAGCTGCCTCCTTCTTTTCCTCTGGTGGGCATGGTGTTGGGCAAAGCTGGCACGGGTTTAAGCGTGAGCAGGCTGGCGTCGATGCTGCCACTGACAGGCCGAGAGGTTAAACTCATGGCGCTGGATTTTGCGGGCCGTGGAAGACTTCGATACTGAATGCTACCGCGAGCGTTGGGCGCGAGGAAACCCTGTTCGGAGCCGCTGGCATCAAAGCTGTTTTTGCGCACACCTCCACCTGGGACGGGTTTGATGGGGATGCCCGAGGACTTTGGGGTTTTGCCCACGGTGGCCGAGCCGCTGGTGATAGTGGCGCCTCCTGCTGTCAGGACAGTGGCGGTACCGGTGGTCGGGGGTTTCTTGTAACCAAAGGAGCCGCCAGCGGAGGGTTTCACCAGACCGGAGGGAGGCTTGCGGTGCTCGGCGTTATCCCGGCCGGCATCAGAGCGGGAACGCTGCAGACCCGTCGCCTTCACTGACATTTTCACCCTGTCAACGGCCTTCGAGTCTCCTTTGGGGACTTTAGAGAAAGAGAGGAGACAGTCACCGAAACTGACAATTGATTTGCTGATAATTTACTCGCCCCCATGTCATCCAAAAAGATGTCCATGTCTTTCTTTCTTCAGTCGAAAAGAAATTTTCTCCATATAATGGACTTCAATGGGGTCCAAACGGTTCAAGGTCCAAATGAGAGTTTCAGTGCAGCTTCAAAGGGCTTTAAACGACACCAGACGATGAATAAGGGTCTTATCAAGCGAAACAAGCGCTCACTTCAAAAATAAATAACAAAGATTAAGTTTTATAAGCACAAATGCTCGTCTTGCTCTGTTCTGCGATGCGCGTTCGTGACTCTCCTGTTCGAACTCGTTCATCAAAATGAACGAATCTTTTTTCGAGTCATTTCGTTCATTTAATTCGTTGAATGAATGTAATAAGACCCTTATTCATTGTCTGGTGTCATTTAAAGCCCTTTGAAGCTGCACTGAAACTCTCATTTGGACCTTGAACCGTTTGGACCCCATTGAAGTCCATTACATGGAGAAAAATCCTGGAATGTTTTTATCGAAAAACCTTAATTTCTTTTTAACTGTAGAAAGAAAGACTGAGTAAATTATCAGAAAAAGTTTTTTTTTTTAAGTAAACTAATCTTTTAAACCCTTGAGCATCAATGTTTGGTGTCACACATCAAGATACAGAGGAGAATATTAGTGATGAATGACAAAATTTCACTTCATACAAAATTTTCTGGTATTGTTATGTGGTTTTCTGTGATTTCAGGGGAAATTTTCTCAACGTACTGTTCAGAGAAATTTCTTTAAAATCATATTATCTAAGACATAAAACTGGTTTCATCCATAAAGATAAATCAAATCTACAAATATTTTAACCACAATCTCTATATCAAGTAATTATAATATCCTTTAAATAGTATGAATTCATATTTGGAATTAGCTTTTATTTTTAGTATGTTCAGTTTTCCTTTAGTCTTAGTTTTGTATCAATTTTTTAAATGCTTTTGTAATTTCATAGCTCTTTGAAAGTGTTGTTCGCATATTTAGTTCTTGTCGACTGCCTTTTTTGTAATTTTTTTTCTTTTTTTTTTTGGCATTTATATTATATTCCATTATTTTTCTCTCTATTAGTATTTTTATTCTTGTACTGCATTTTATCAAAAGCCCTTATTGTTTTGTATTGCTCGTGTATTGTATTGCATGTATTGCATTTTACTAAAAAAGCCCTTCTAGGGACTAATGTTGTAAATTAGCTTTGGCTAAAAACATTGATACATGCATCAGATCACTGTCAAAGTGTATCTATGTTATCTGTATCTGTCCCTATCTAAATAAACTATAATAATAATAATAATAATAATAATGCCATTTCGCTTTAATTTATATGTTTTAGTAATTTTAGAAATTATAATACAAGCCAAGGCAACATTTTTTTTAAGTCGAAGATATTCATCTAATATTTATATTTTATTCCAGCTATATATATATAACAACAAAAAAAAATATTTTTTAATAGTTTTATTTAACAATAACATCATATCTTTAAAAAACAGAGTTGCACCAAACCCAGAAACCTGAGATGTTCATTCATACTACATTATTTACCATTAACTATGAAAGAGCAACCTGAGCAAACCTCTTCCTCTAGGATGGAAATAATCCATTGCATTCTTTGAAGTCTCCTGAAATATCATGTTAAAACCACATTAATGAATTGGTCATCATTCAGCTCTGTGAAATACATCAAAATACCCTGCAATTAGCATCTGGGATGTGGGAAATCACCACATCAGCCTCATCACACACACACACACACACACACACAGCTGAATCAGTGTTGATGACCAAAACCGTGACACACGTCCTCTGTGTGCTCAGAGTCAGAGACGTGTCTTTGAAAGGTGAGCAGGAAAGCCTCGGGGGTATGACATCAGATGAAGTCATGGAGAGGACCCGATTGAAGCCATGGTTAAGTTTCTGTGTCTTAAATCTACAGTGTGTGAGTCATGGATGGAGACGAGAGTAATTAGAGACACTGCAAAGATAAAGAGCGTCTCAGCCCACACCACATATAAACTCAGTCAGATGAGACCAACACCAACCACATCTGAAAAATAGTGACCGATACGATGTGAACTTGACTAAATATTCTTGATAGAGGAGATTCTATGATTGTACTAATGCTAACGACACTTTAAAAGCACATTTGTTGGGTTTGACATGATAAAAAAATTGATTTACTTTTCAAGATGAGCACTTGCTAGTACATGCTAACATACACTTCTGCATTATAGTATAGACTGTAAAAAAATATTTTCAAGATTTGTTATCACAACATATTTTCTTTTGTCAAATCAACTTTATAATAATTTATTTAGTTGAGATAACTTATAATTTTGAGTTTCTGATGAATAAATTAATCTCCTTTATTGTATTAACTCACTTTTTCCAGTTCAATCAACTTAAAATTTTAAGACAACCAGATTACTTACTTTTTTAAGTTAAACCAACAATATTTTTTACAGTGTAGTAATCACAACATTTTTTCTTTTGTCAAATCAACTTAAATAATTTATTTAGTTCAAATAACATATAATTTTGAGTTTCTGATGATTAAATTAATCTCCTTCATTGTATTAACTCACTTTTTCCAGTTCAATCAACTTAAAATTTTAAGGCAACCAGGTTACTTACTTTAAGTTAAACCATCAATATTTTTTTACAGTTTAGTTCTGTTTTATTTATTTTTTTGGATTGTAATGACTCAGCTCACCAAGGCTGCGTTTATTTAAACCAAAATACAGTGAAAACACAAAACAGTAATATTGTGAAATATTATCACAATCTAAAAGATCAGATTTCTATTTGAATATATTATAAAATGTTTTTTACACCGAATTTACAGCATCATTACTCCAGTCTTCAGCGTCACATGATCCTTCAGAAATCACTCTAATACGAGGATTTGATGATCAAGAAACATTTCTGATTATTATCAATGTTGAAAACAGCTTCATATAAATATATATTATAGTGTAATTTACTTCAAAGTGGCTTCAACACCCCCCCCCCCCCCTCCTATGCTTTTTATTCCTTCAATTTGTGATCATGTTTTTGCTGTTTGTGAAGGTAATTTAATAACAGGACAGAAAAATGACATAAGGCCCCATGGCTGCTGGTTTTCTTCTAAATGCACTGGATCGCTGACATTTAAATGTCATTTTAAACTATGGATCCAGCATAGAAAGGTTAGACAGCAAACAGGAAGACTGCATCAAGAGAAGATGTTAAACCTGACACGCTTCTCTCTCATCAAATCTTTCATGAAAACATGGTAAATGAAAGTTAAAAGAATGATTCACCAAAAAATAAAAGGTCTGTCATCGTTTGCATGTTCATTTCATGACTATGCATGAAGATGAATCTATCATATGTCATATATATATATATATATATATATATATATATAGCACTAGACTACTTTTATGATGCATTTATGGTGCTTTATTGTCCTTTTAGAGTCTTACAGCCTCTGGCCACTGCATTTTATTGTATACAGAACTTATACGATGACAGAACTTTGATATTTGTTTAAGTTAAGATACTATACATGTGGTTCCTTTAAAGTTTCCACACACGTGTCATCACCAGTTTGAGACCCTTCACTAGTCTCTGTCTCACACATGGTCTTCATTTACAAGAGATTATGGATGACAGTAGTCGACTCGTAAACAACCTAAGATTGTCCAACTGATTCATTTCCAAATCATGATATAGTACCATTAATATATCATTCTTTTGGAGCTGCATGTTTGGAGAACAAAAACGTTTTGTTTTGCTGCCAAGAGACCTCTTGAGTATATCTAATGTCTGAAATATGTCCAAATCAGAAAATACAGTGTCTTTATGTCAAAGCTAAAGCCTAAACATCAGCATAAAATAAATACAATTAAATTAAATAACAAATATAAATTAAATTAAATATGAAATTAAATATGAAATTAAATTAAATATAATTAAATATGAAATAAAATTAAATAATAGAATTAAATATTTGAGTTAAATAATTGAGTTAAATAATTAAAATAAAATTCAATTCAATTAAATTAAATATTAACTTAAATACAATTAAATATCAAATAAATTAAATAAACTTAAATAATTGAGTTAAATAATTGAGTTAAATAATTGAGTTAAATAATAAAATTAAATAAAATTAAATTAAATAATTGAATTAAATAATTCAATTAAATAATAAAATAAATTAAATTAAATAATTGAATTAAATAATTGAGTTAAATAATAAAATTAAATTAAATTAAATAATTGAATTAAATAATTAAATTAAATAATAAAATAAATTAAATTAAATAATTAAAAAAAAAATTTAATTAAATAATTGAATTAAATAATTGAGTTAAATAATAAAATAAAATAAAATAAAATAAAATAAAATAAAATAAAATAAAATAAAATAAAATAAAATAAAATAAAATAAAATAAAATAATAATAAAATAAAATTAAATATAATAAAATAAAAAAAATGTATTCATACCTGCGATTTTTAGCACACTTTGTGAGTTGTGTGTGATGGGTGAGGTGACGCCCACAGGAGGATTGCGGCTCTTTTTGAAGTTCCCAGGCTGTCCGAGACTCTGAGGTTTCTTCAGTTCTCCTTTGCCCATCTTGTCCTGCGCGGGACCATCCGGCGGCCGAGTTTTCCTCCACTTGCAGGACGGCTCCGCTTTCAGGCTCCCGGTGTCGTAAACTCCATCCGTCTTCCGTAAGGACTTGCAGTCCTCGCTGTACCACGCCAGTCCACTCTCCACCAGAGAACGCTTCTCCGCATCCGTTCGCAACTTCACAAACACACAAAAAAAATAGATTTTCCACACTTATTTCAATACAGAAAAATATTTTGTCAGCCACAGATGCTAAAAATGAGCTACCAGAAATAATATTAAACCATTGCTTTTTCTTTCATCATGAACATGCATGCAAAGTTTGAACATGCTGCTGCTGTGTTTTGACATATACAAACAAAATTAATATTACTGTACGTTTGTGGTGTTTGCATGTCAATTTGACAGGGTGTGCACAGAAAACGAACAGTTTAAAAGACTTCTACACCTTTAGCATGGGCACAGAGCACATTACTCTAATGCCAATAACTTTGCATTATATATAATATTATAACATCCCATCTTGGCTCAAAAATATAATGCCAAGAACATGACATTTCTCTGAGTAAAGACCAGGTGGCACATTGAAAACATCTTCAAAATAATGTAATCATGATTAATAAAGCAGCACAGAAAGTCTATCAGTCATATTGTTCCTTTTTTTGTCTGTTTGAGCTTGATTATTGACATTCAGAGGAAAACAACGGTGTGATTTCATCCAGAACTGATAGCAAGTGCTTCAAACAAGCAAATGACGACGTGCCTGATAGAAAACAGCTGCTCTTCGTTCATCCGGGTGAATCAAAGCCAGGCTTTTGAGCCGATTCAATGTAAGAACGAGCTCTGACTGTAGGGGGTGAATATGATACCAGTGTCCCGTACAGTACTTTGGTTATGTTGCATTATTTGTTATCATTATTTGTGACGTCGTCTTAACAAAATATCAAGTAACAGTAACAGACTGTAAACTGTAAAAATGCTACAGTGCAAAACTGTTAATTGGTTACCAGAAAGTTTCCGTACTATATACGGTAAATAACTGTGATAGATCTAATGGTACATTTAATGTCATTTTACTGTAAAATACCGTTAGATTTACAGTTTTTGGAAGTGAAAAAGAACAACTCAATGTATAATTTACAGTGAAAAACCGTAATTTGACATTCCCACAATTCCCTGCGTGACACTTTTGTTGAAATAATTGTTTCCTCGTAGTTTTTTTCTAATCAGGAATGTACATTAGGGTTTTATGTTACATGTAAAGTTGTTAAATTAGTGTTTATGCATTTCATGCGTGTTTGTGTGAAGTATTAACTTTCTTGAGGAAGATCTGCTTGAGATGAGCATGTGACTCATCACTGCTGTGATTGGTGGTTTTCAGTGTATTACAATGGTACAAAACAGATATTAATACTTAAATATGTCAGTAAATTAACATCATATCAGATTTAAACCATAAAAGTCTGTAAAACCAATAACGTTGCTACCATATTTTTAAGGGTAAAGTTCTGGCGGTACTCTACCGTAAAATGTTTTATTTTGTTAACTGTCACCCCCCCTTTTTTGAATAGACATGAAAATGCACATTTCGAACTTAAATGGTTGTAATTCAAGAATGCTTTGGAATATAGACATATGATTGGTCTTGTTTTAAAGAAGACATTTGGCAGATTTTTGTAGAAGTGAAATAAATTAAGAAAGTGAAACAGAAAAAAAGTTATAGAGGTTTGAGTTTATGGAAATGTACAATGCAAAAATATTAATTATTCATATTTTACATAAAATATATATTTTCAAAACCTGGGCTACTCTAAAATGGCAGAAAAATCAAAGCCAAAAATCTGAACAAGTTGTGTTTCAAATTTTAGGTTGATATCTCAAAAAATGAGCTTTCAGTAAGATTTTGTTTGAGCGCAGTACCAAACTTTTCCACTAGGGCACAATCAGACTCCATTACTGCCCATATAAGGGCGCCTGCATTTCCATTCGTGTTTTGAGTGATATGAACCATTATTTACACAATTTTCATACAATTTCTGAAGTAGAGATCCTATTCAGAAGTAGCATGGGAAGTTTGGCAGATTTTGATATGAATTGAACCTCTAAGAAACACAAAGAACACGCATGTAAGTCATAGCTAGCTGCCACGTCACAAATGGTGAATTTATTATTTTTTTCTTGATATTTCAAACTTTTCAGACATTTTTTTTTCCAAAATAATTGAATGGATATCTTTTGAACTTTTGGCATGAAAACAAACTGAGGTATCAACCATTTTTTCATGATTTTTCATGTTTACTGCTATTTTAAAATAAAGGTCTGAACACGCCTTATGAGAATGAAAATATTCTTGTTGCATATTGATAAATTATGGCTCCTCTGTAATATATTTTGAAAATCAGTCACCAAATATGGAAACTAGAGATTGTAAGCTTTCAAATGATATATAGTTTGTCAATATTATTTAAGGTATTTACTAAGATATTATTGTTTTAAAAATATAGTGGCAAACGTCCCACCTGTGGGACGGTGACAGTTAAGTGGTTTTAACCTGGTGAGACAGAAACAGACCCACAAATTGAGAATTGTTTAATTTAGGTCACCGCTGTGACTGCAATTCAGCTTCTTATCACCAGTAGAAATGTTTAGTTTTAAAGAAACACACCAGACTTCCAAACCAGGGACACGTTAAATTGAAGATGGCAGCAAACACCAAACCACAGTCTGAAACAAGAGCCTGAAACTGTCAAGACGCCTTGACACAAAACAAATCCTCAGAGGTTATTTTATGCTGATGTTTACCAGAGCGGGAACTGAAAAACAATGTCGAAAACAGATACGGACATGTCATGTTAATGTGTGTGGCAGAGCTGGGTTAAGATTTCAGAGGGTGTCAGGCAGGCCAAACGTAGGACATTTTAATTTGTTTTTTGTCGTACTATGCTGGAGTAAAGTTCATTATGATCTGTGTTTCCCGTAGGATTTTGTAAAACTATGTTGGGTGGACCTCTGTCCCTCTAGGGGGGTTCGGGGGAGAATTTTTGTACATTTTAAGGTTGCACTTAAAGCTCAAAATTAAGAGCTTCAACCGGCTTTAACCCTAAAACCGTATTCTGGAGAAATGTGGGCACAATAGTTTTGATTTATTTTAAAAAAAATTCTTCCCTTGATCCCTTGAGCTACTTTTCCTAAGTTTGCCTCCTGAACACACACAATTTTTTTGTGTGACTCAATTCTACAATGTTAAGTGGGTGAAAAAAACCTCCTTAATCTTGTATTTGGGTCAAAAATGGGCACCCATAGAAATGAAATGAATGGGAAAAACTGTAATTTAGCCAAAATAAGACCGCAAAGTCACTTCATCTTTAGGTTTTAGCTCTAAGAACTTATTGGAATGATATTTTAATGTAGTTAAAAAATGTAAAAAATAAAACATAAAATAAGCATAATTTATATAGAAAATATGGTACTTTTTGAAGTAAATAAATTCAAAAATACCCCCCAAAAATAAAAAAAACACCATAAATGGATAGACAAAACTTTATCGAAGACAGTGATATAACATTTATAATAAATACAATTTTTTTAGAGAGTCCTCTGTGCCCACATTTGTCCACAGTTACAGGATTAAGGGCTATAAAGTGATGCCTCAAACATGCAAGTTATCCAAATAAGCACCGCTGAAGAAGCTTACCATGACGGAGGAGTTGCGTCGCGAGCCGACGGGTGTGGTGGGGAGGGAGTTAAGAGAAGAGCTGGCGTTGAGATCCTCTGAGCTCAGGTTATCAGAGCCATCGCTCAAACCACTGCTGATGGAGCTGCTCTCGTCCCAACTGCACACACACACAGATAAAGATGTTTAGAAGAATGAAACGTGTTTTTGAGACCATCTATTGGTTCACTGCATGAATTTGCACATGGTTTGTCTTTAAAAAAAAGAAAGATCTTTAAGAATGTAGAGTAGATATCAATTATGTCACTTGTCTTTCCAATGGGAAGCCTTTCTGCTCCATTACCTGACCTGGGAACAGACAGCAATGAGACAGATGTCTTCACCACATGACCAGAGACTCATTCTACCACACACGCTCAATCCTGCCTTTGAAACTGGCTTGCATTCACTTCCCAAAAAACATTTCAGGGGATGTAGATGCGAGAGTGAATGAACGGTAAAGATTAAGGTCAGTGAGTTTCTGAACGGCAAAGCCTCAGTCCCGTGACTACAGACGGGCTGTTCTGGCAAACTCTGCTCTGGAAGAGGGAAAACCACACCAGGATCATAACTCATCTTCAGTCTTGACAAAGATGTGATTTAAGCCCAAAACATGAGACACAAACGCTATGCATGCTGTGCATTTTAAAACTCCTTTTTATTGTGTTTTCTATCGAATTCTGACTTTATAACACATAATTGAGAGTTTATATGTCGAAATTCTTGACATCTTTTCTCAGAACTGTGAGATATAAACTCGCAATTGCGAGTTATCGGGCCAATTCTAAGGGGAAAAAAGACTTTTTTCCCCTCAGAATAGTTTATATCTCACAATTCTGACTTTACAACACAAATATAAATTTAATTAAATATTAAATAAAATTAAATGTCAAATTAAATTAAATTAAATATTAAATTAAATAATTGAATTAAATAATTGAGTTAAATAATTAAATAAAATACAATATTAAATTAAATACAATTATATTAAATTTTAAATTAAATATGAAATAAATTAAATAATTGAATTAAATAATTTAGTTAAATAATAAAATTAAATTAAATAATTAAATTAAACAATTAAATTAAATTAAATTAAATAATTAAATTAAATTGAATTAAATTAAATAAAAAATTAAATTCATACCTGCGATTTTTAGCACACTTTGTGAATTGTGTGAACACGCAATTTCGACTTTTTATCACACAATTCTGAGAAATAAAAGTATTGCGAGATGTAAACTCATAAATGTGAGAAAAACGACAGAATTTTGAGATAAAAAGTTGCATTTACCTTTTTTATTTTTCATTCTGTGGCTGAAACAAGCTACCATATTATAGTGTTGTGATATTTTTTTAATGAAAACAAGGAAAAAATACTGTCAAAGAAAATGTAAAACTGGAGAATACAGTGAAAATGGTTTTGTGCCAGAAGAGAAACAAAAGTTCTTCCATTAGAACCATTAGAGAATCTTTAATGACACAAGTGGGATGTTAAAACTGAACCTGAGTCATGATCACTGTAGATGTCTGTCTCTTTCTGCTGTCATGTCGGTTCTAGAGCACTCTGTGGTTTCGGACTCAGCAGAGACTACCGAGATGGAAAAGGGAATTATGGGTGCCAAAGAATCAGAGGACAAAAATGGCTTGTTGATGTTCGGAAGAACAACTTAAGGAGCCAGCAATTTGTGCTAATTACAGGTTGTGCGGGTATCGAGGGGAGAGAATGGACTTGCCTACATGTCTCAGCGGTTAGAGACGACTCCCGCGAGGATGCTTTTCTTTTCCACTTCAGTTTCCATTTCAAAATGTAATGGTGGCACTCTGGAGCCAAAAGTTGGCCAAAGTCTGCGTCAGCTAGTTTTAGTCTCGTTTGAACGGGAATTATGGGATTACCATAGTTAAAATAGCAAACAACTAGTCTTAGATTTTGTGTGCTTGTCATGTGCAAAACTCACTTCCATGATACTGAGGCATTCTGGGTAAACGTCAACTTGTCAAGGCAGTTGCTCAGGTGTTTGTGGTGGTTTTCATAAATTGAAAAAAAGATGAATAAAATATAAATATTAGATTTGAAGGTTAAGTTTAAAGGAGTAGTTCACTTAAAAAAAACAAAAAAACATTTACTGATAATTTACTCGCCCCCATGTCATCCAAGATGTCCATGTCTTTCATTCTTCAGTCGAAAAGAAATTAAGGTTTTTGATGAAAACATTCCAGGATTTTCTCCATATAATGGACTTCAATGGGAACCAAACGGTTCAAGGTCCAAATGAGAGTTTCAGTGCAGCTTCAAAGGGCTTTAAACGACACCAGACGATCGATGAATAAGGGTCTTGTCAAGCGAAACGAGTGACCGTTTAATAAATAAATAACATATATAATAATAAATTAATAAATTAAATTTTTATAAGCTTAAATGCTTGCCTTGCTCTGTTCTGTGATGCGCGTTCGTGACTCTCCTGTACGAATTCGTTTATCAAAATGAACGAATCTTTTTTCATGTCACTTGATTCATTCAACGAATGAAATGAACAAGTTGACTCGGGAAAAGATTCATTCAATTTGATGAACAGGAGAGGAACGCGCATCACAGAACAGAGCAAGGCGAGCATTTGTGCTTATAAAAATTAAACTTTTTGATTTATTTTTTTTAATGACCACTCGTTTCGCTAGATAAGACCCTTAGTGTCGTTTAAAGCCCTTTGAAACTGCACTGAAACTCTCATTTGGACCTTGAACCGTTTGGTCCCCATTGAAGTCCATTATATGGAGAAAATCCTGGAATGTTTTCATCAAAAACCTTAATTTCTTTTCGACTGAAGAAAGAAAGACATGGACATCTTGGATGACATGGGGGCGAGTAAATTATCAGCAAAAGTTTTTTTTTCCTTTAAGTTGAATAAATACTATAGATACGAAACTAAAGTAACAAGATACAATACAGACACAAGATGACATTGCTCACACAAACGCTCTGATTGATGTCTCAGAACAGAAACGTTTGGGTTCATCAGTGTTTCACCCTCAGCAATAAAAGTCCTGTTCTGTTCAGTCTCTCAGGAAACGCTGGCTGTCTCTATATTGGGCTGAAGGACGACTCATGAAGAGCCACTGGTCTGCAGAACGGGCAACGGTACCATCAATCTCATTTGAACATTGGAAACCACCAAATAACTCAGGAAATCATTCATCACAGCTGCTGTGAAAACACAGCCCAAAAGGTACGAGTTTAAAATGGAAAAAGACGACGGTGTAAGAAATACAGATTTACAGCTGAAACTGTGAAAAAGATCCCGTTAGATTTACAGTAAAGAAACGGCAGAGGTGGATGCCACAAAATCAACGTGATTGTGACAGTGTTTCAGGTATTACGACATGCTTTTATATTTTACATACAATATGGCAAGTGATTTAATGTTAATATACTGTATAATTGACCTACAATTTGCTTTTTACCATCAAATGTACTGAAAATATACATAAACACAAAGAAAAAAACTTCAAATGTTACTTAAAGGAGTAGTTCACTTTTAATTTACTCGCCCCCATGTCATCCAATATGTCCATGTCTTTCTTTCTTCAGTCGAAAAGAAATTAAGGTTTTTGATGAAAACATTCCAGGATTTTTCTCCATATAATGGACTTCAATGGGGTCCAAACGGCTCAAGGTCCAAATGAGAGTTTCAGTGCAGCTTTAAAGGGCTTTAAACGACACCAGACGATGAATAAGGGTCTTATCAAGCGAAACGAGCGGCCATTTCAAAAATAAATAACAAAGTTTAAGTTTTATAAGCACAAATGCTCGCCTTGCTCTGTTCTGTGATGCGCGTTCGTGACTCTCCTGTTCATCAAAATGAACAAATCTATTTTCGAGTCATGACTCGAAGGGTCCTTGATCAGACCCTTATTCATCATCTGGTGTCGTTTAAAGCCCTTTAAAGCTGCACTGAAACTCTCATTTGGACCTTGAACCGTTTGGTCCCCATTGAAGTCCATTATATGGAGAAAATCCGGGAATGTTTTCATCAAAAACCTTAATTTCTTTTGCACTGAAGAAAGAAAGACATGGACATCTTGGATGACGTGGGGGCGAGTAAATTATCAGCAAAAGTTTTTTTTCAAACATCTGAACTTTGACTGTTCAACAATGGGAGTTTGAGTGGAATTAATGTCCAAATAACTTGGTCTACTACCTCTAAACTAGGTTTTATTCTCACAAAAACCCTCAAGTGTTGACAGGAATAAAGGCTGGAGTGGCACCGATAACTTTAACAGGTCCTTCGGGGTCTTTATGAAGAACGGATGACTTAAGAAAACTCAAATGTGACTAAAACACAGAGTCCTAAGCCATTGTTTATTCTGGCTGTAGCTCAAATTGGCTGGTTGATTTGTATTCTGTGTGATTAAAAAAATGAGGAATGATTTTGGGTGGGGAGGTTTTGTTGGGCTTGAAATATTGAGCAATTATGTTCTCCTCCCAACTTTATTCCATATGAAAAGCATGTGGGGCTTTGTGACAACTCCCAGCGCCGGTTCAGCACTCATATCAGCTGTGACTATATTTTGAGTTACACCCATAATGGTGAAGTGACACAATACACAGAGAGGAAGAAGAAAAAAAAAGAGTGTGAGTCTTGAGCTATGTACCAGATGACCGACTCAAACAAGCACAGTTAGCCTAACATAAAACTGACCAATGAAATATCCCTCCACTTCAAAAGGACGAAAAACACTTTGAAAAAATCCTAATTAGACTCAACTTTGACCTCTGTAAACATGAACATGCACTTTGCATGCGGTGTTGCAGTTTCTGGTTAGTCTCTAACTAACAGGAGCCACTCCGTTTCTGCTATTCTCATATTACACATCTGTTTGCACTATAGGTTTAAAGCACAGTACATATTTACATTGTCATCTAAATCTAAAACTATTTCTGCTAATTAAAATAAGAGCTGAAATAAAATTGTAATATCCAATTTGGAACGTAACCGAAAATGAAAAATGCTGCATTGACAACTACGTAACTGAAGTAATTTACTAAGAAATGAAAAATCGATAAAACTAATAAACTTTCTGAACAATTAAAATGAAAACTGAAAATATAAAATCCAATTCAATTCCACTGTACATCATTAAAACACTAGATTATTAGCAGTATTATTTTTATAATTGTTTAATAAAAACAATAACACATTCTTTCACCAGTATATACTGTAGTTCATTAGTAAAGTAGGCTATTATGGTTGCGAGCTCATTTCTACACTCTCAGACAAACAGGTACAAATGCTGTCACTGGGGCTGTACCTTTTCAAAAGCTAAACTTTTTCATTTCAGGTGCTAATATGTAAATTTTAGGTGCTATTATGAACATTTTAGGTGCTAATGTGTACATTTTAGGTGCTATTATGAACATTTTAGGTGCTAATGTGTACATTTTAGGTGCTATTATGTACATTTTAGGTGCTATTATGTACATTTCAGGTGCTAATGTGTACATTTTAGGTGCTATTATGTACATTTTAGGTGCTATTATGAAATTTTTAGGTGCTAATGTGTACATTTTAGGTGCTATTATGTACATTTTAGGTGCTAATATGAAATTTTTAGGTGCTAATGTGTACATTTTAGGTGCTATTATGTACATTTTAGGTGCTAATATGTACATTTTAGGTGCGTATGTACATTTTAGGTGCTATTATGTACATTTTAGGTGCTATTATTTTCATTTTAGGTGCTAATATGTACATTTTAGGTGCTAATGTGTACATTTTAGGTGCTAATGTGTACATTTTAGGTGCTGTTATATACATTTAGGTGTTAATATGTACATTTTAGGTGCTATTATTTACATTTTAGGTCTTAAAGTGTAGCTTTTGAAAAGGTACCTCCCCAGTGACAGGTTTTGGACCTTTTTTTCTGAGAGTGTACATCATTCAACTCATCAGAGGTGTGTTTACTTTGGCTATATCACTTCGACTTATCCAATCAGAATTTGAAACTGAACCAATCGGCTCTATAATAAATAATACAGAACAGTGTCCAATTTGATAATCCTTAAAAACAAATCGGGGATTAGTAAATAAAACATACTGCTGCCAAACGATTTTCCCCTTCATAATCACTAAAAAAAACCCTTTACTCACTTTGAAAAGAACATGGTTGTGTTCAGACACGCGGATGTCGTCAGAGGGCGAAACTCCCCGCGCGAGAATCCTGCATTCATCGCTGAGTCACGCGAAATCACGGTCTTTGTTCACGCTTAATCCAACTCTCATCCATTGAAACTATCCGACTGAGATCAGGAGTCCCTCTTTCACAGGCAACACCCCCATAAACCCCTCCGGAGAGCCAGTAACTGAGTCCAGATGTTCAGCAGCGTCCAGCGTGTACAAACACAGCTGCATTACTGGACCTGCTCATGTTCAGCACAGCACACACACACATGCGCGCACACACACACTCTTGTACATTTATCTTTGTGAGGACATTCATTGAAGTACCAAAACCGAACCCTTACCCTATACCTACAGTTATTAACCATATCCATAAA
This sequence comes from Pimephales promelas, assembly GCF_988280905.1. Classification (NCBI taxonomy): domain Eukaryota; kingdom Metazoa; phylum Chordata; class Actinopteri; order Cypriniformes; family Leuciscidae; genus Pimephales; species Pimephales promelas. The sequence continues at coordinate 38,228,637 of NC_142776.1, forward strand.
ACTAACTCATGGCCCTCAAACAGGCCTTTAAAGGAGTAGTTCACCTTTTTAAAAAAATTCGCTGATAATTTACTCGCCCCCATGTCATCCAAGATGTCCATGTCTTTCTTTCTTCAGTCGAAAAAAAATTAAGGTTTTTGAAGAAAACATTCCAGGATTTTTCTCCTTATAATGGACTTCAATGGGGACCAAACGGTTCAAGGTCCAAATGAGAGTTTCAGTGCAGCTTCAAAGGACTTTAAACGACACCAGACGATGAATAAGGGTCTTATCAAGCGAAACGATCATCATTTGGTTCATTCAACAAACAAAACGTACGAAATGACTCAAAAAAAGATTTGTTCATTTTGATGAACGAGTTCGAACAGGAGAGTCACGAACGCGCATCACAGAACAGAGCAAGGTGAGCATTTGAGCTTATAAAACTTAAACTTTTTTATTTATTTTTTAAATGGACGCTCGTTTTGCTAGATAAGACCCTTATTCATCGTCTGGTGTCGTTTAAAGCCCTTTGAAGCTGCACTGAAACTCTCATTTGGACCTTGAACCGTTTGGACCCCATTGAAGTCCATTATATAGAGAAAAATCCTTGAATGTTTTCATCAAAAACCTTAATTTCTTTTCAACTGAAGAAAGAAAGACATGGACATCTTGTATATCATGGGGGCGAGTAAATTATCAGCAAAAGTTTTATTAAAAGAGAACTACTCCTTCAAACAAAATGTCCTCGCTTTACTCTCTTTGTCGTCACTCTGCTGGTCCAAAACTCAAACCGGTCCTCACGAAGATAGTTTTACAAGTACACACACGGTAACATTTTGGGGTCAGTTAGATTTGTTTGAAAGAAATTAATGGTTTTATTTAGCAAGAATGCATTAAATTGGTCAAAAGTGACAGTAAAGACATTTATAATATTACAAAACATTTATATTCAAATAAATGCTATCTTTTAAACTTCAAAAATCAATCACAGTTTCCACAGTTTTAACATTGAAAATAATTCCTGAGCATCAGATCCTCATATTAGAGTGATTTCTGAAGGATCATGTGACACTGAAGACTGGAGTAATGATGCTGAAAATCACAGGAATACATTACAAAATATCTTTAAATATTTGTAATAACGTTTCACAATATTCCTGTTTTTACTGTATTTTATTAAAATAAACAGACATTCCTTTCAAAAATCTTACCGACCCCAAACTTTTGAACGGTAGCATATCAAAGCACCATCATCACCACAGTGCTTTTTATAAGGGTGATATAATGCATTACACACACGGCTTCATGGAAAGTGATTAGAGATTTACAACACCATTCATCTATACTGACAAAACTGGCGAGTTAAACTTCTGGCTACGTGTCTGAAACACACACACTTCCCATGACAGACCCCTTGATGGCTTTTCCACAAGCGCACACACTCATCTCTGTTCACGTTTGATGTCGAGATCTTCTTCTAAGGTTCACGCCAGAGTCCGGCGGGGAAGGACTCGACGAGCCCCATATGAGCATGTGCTGGGATATATGAGCTGTGAGTGAAATGAAGCTTGAATCTCATTTCTTTCATGTGGCTACATATACACACACACGTCCAAACACACTGTGTGTGGCCTGCGCTCCTTCGGTCACGAGGTTATGTACGCACCTCATCTGGAAACACGGATAATCATAACATGTACACAGTGTGTATCCACAAATAGTAAATGGATGCATCTTTCCAGCCCTAAAGGTCCGGTCCCGGATTCTAAAATTTGTGCTTATAAAACTTAAAGATTTGTATTTATTTTTGAAATGAGCGCTCGTTTCGCTAGATAAGACCCTTATTCATCGTCTGGTGTCGTTTAAAGCCCTTTGAAGCTGCACTGAAACTCTCATTTGGACCTTGAACCGTTTGGTCCCCATTGAAGTCCATTATATGGAGAAAAATCATCAAAAACCTTAATTTCTTGTCGACTGAAGAAAGAAAGACATGGACATCTTGGATGCTTGGGGGTGAGTAAAAAAAATCCTTTAACACTAAAAAAATTGGTTCTTTGGGCAACCAATAATGGTTCTTATAGCATCACTGCAAAAAAAAAAAAACATTTTGGAACATTTATTTTTAAGAGTGTCCATAATATTTACTTGTTTATCAGAAATTCAATGTCAATGCACAGCATTCATATCTGCACTGCCACAAAGGGAACCTAATAATAGAGATAATTCACTGACACCCACATGAAACACCCACAGCCGTGAGGAAATGGCACCAACACTGCAGTTCCAGTGTGTCTCCAGCAGGGGTCACAGCGTGTGAAGAGCATTCAGCCTTACCACACATAGAGCTTGTGTATGTAATGGGAGTCCTAGAATAACATCCCGGAAGACCCCAGACACCTCTCCAGATGTGTGTGTGTTTATTTGTCTGACGGACAGCTGATGTCCACATGCTCAGAGACTGGTCAGCCATCCGCTTGTGGTTAATGGATTGCATCCTGTGTAAACGTATTCATACTTTGCAGTCACATGACTACGAGCAACAAACGGGGATTTTCAACGTAGAGTCCTGTAGTTCCATGACTTTATTCTTCAGTCGAAAAGAAATTAAGGTTTTTGATTTTCTCCATATAATGGACTTCAATGGGGACCAAACGGTTCAAGGTCCAAATGAGAGTTTCAGTGCAGCTTCAAAGGGCTTTAAACGACACCAGACGATGAATAAGGGTCTTATCAAGCGAAACGAGCGGCCATTTAAAAAATAAATAAATAAAAATATTTAAGTTTTATAAGCACAAACGCTCGCCTTGCTCTGTTCTGTGATGCGCGTTTGTGACTCTCCTGTTCGAACTCGTTCATCAAAATGAACGAATCTTTTTCCGAGTTGTTTGGTTCATTCAACAAACGCAACGAATTGACTCGAATTGAACATAAATATATCTTTTCATAAATTATGATTCATTTTCTCCTATCATCATTATTATAAACCAATTAAACAAATATTAATTTTAAAGAAATATTCTTCTAATAGTATCATTATTATTTTAAATATTTCATATTGTACAATGACATGCATAGTCTTGATAAATATAATATATATATCTTCACATTATAAAGTGATATGAAATATTATTCTAAATTTGCTAAAATTTTACTATGACATGCATTGCCTTGTTAAATGTAATTTTTTTATTTAAATAAATGCTCGTTTAAATGTAAATTTAATTTTAAAAAAATGTTTCGTAAAGTATGCATGTGGTAATTCATGCTTTTATTAAATTAAAAACAACAAAAACTAGTTTTCAATATTCTATACTAAACCTACAGTCTTTCTAAACACAATTTTGTGATGCGATAGCAAACAGTTTTCACGTTTACATTATTTTTAGAATAAACCATCAGCAAACCCACACTCCTTATATAAGCCTCACTCTAATAATCATGGCAACAGCTTCTATAACTTCTCTGACGAGATTTGCACATCCGATCTCGTGAAAAGAAACATGATTACTAACACACAGAGAATCAATGGCACACATCCATTCATTAGCCTCTCACTTCAGCCCTGCATCGTAATATGCAGCCATTTTCCATCCGCAGTCACACACACACCATGTTTCACTGGGTCACACAGAGTCAGGCTGATGGGGGTTACTATGGCAACACATCACGACCCATGCGCTGCAACACAGAGAGAGATGGAGAGCGACGGGAGGAGGGATTACACACCATTGTACTGTGCATCACCAGATCTGCTTTCCTTTCAAACAGTTTTCACTCAGAAATTGATAGTAAATTTCACAAATAATTAGTAGCAGCACATTTAATTACATTAGTGGAATAGTATTTAATTGCAAAACATACAGTAGGGGAGAGCCGGGACTGTTGAAACACAAAGGTAAACATTGTTTTCTAAGATAAGGTTCCAGATAGATTTTTTGAGTGTGCACTCTAAAAAATGCTGGGTTATTTTAACCCAACTTTGGGTCAAATATGGACTAACCCAGCCGTGGGTTAAATTTTTACATTACATTTTTAACCCAACATTTCGGGTTTGTCCATATTTGACCCAAAATTGGGTTAAAACAACCCAGCATTTTTTAGAGTGTGTGTGTGTGTGATCAACAACTCACATACTGTATGCATTCTCTTAGTATCGTGAGTTTTTCAGCAGAAATATAAACTGAATTAAGTAAAAATTGACTTTGAGCGGGAGCGGATGAAACATAACAGTTTAAACGGTAACTATTCATCTAATGTTTTTATGAACAATACACTCTAAACAATGCTGGGTTGTTTTAACCCAACTTTGGGTCAAATATGGACAAACCCAAACGTTGGGTTAAAAATGTAATTCAAAAATGTAACCCTATGGCTGGGTTTGTCCTGGGTTTGTGGCTAACCCAGCATCGTTTTAGAGTGTACCTGACAAGTAACTTGTGTACATATTGTTACAAAAATATTTTGAATTTTATTTTCATTTTAAGGTTCATATTAACATTTTTCTTCTGGAATGGAATTTAGAGCCTTGAAGACGAGATAATACAAGGTTACCTTCATCATCATTATTTACATTGCTTCCAAACGTTCACGTATCAATGTCATAAAAACAAAACCACCCTCAATTTAAGAAAGATAGAAATAAAATAAAATTGTATACAAAAATCCTATTTTTACGCGAATTAAGATGTTCTGCATTTGTGAGCTAATTTTTACAGCACATTCTACCCTGAAATCCTTGATTATTGAAATGCATATGAATGTTTTACTTTCTCTGCCATGTATCAATTTTTATTTTATTTACTTTATTAAGTATACATAATATATATATATATATATATATATATATGAAGAGTTCAGATGCAAAAGCCTCTAAGTGCCATTTGAAATTTTCTTCTAAAATGATAATTTTTATCAAGCTTGTATATTTAAGTTCAGTAATTTCACTTAAATGGCAATGAAGATTACCTATTAATTGTCATTTAAGTGAAATTACTGAACTTAAATATACAAGCTTGATAAAAATGGTCATTTTAGAAGAAAATTTCAAATGGCATTTAGAGGCTTTTGCATCTGAACTCTTCATATATATATATATATATATATATATACACACCATTTTTAAATAATATATAATATTATATAATATTTATCATAATATTAATATATATATATATACACATATACAGTATGTGTATATATATATATATATATATATATATTGTATACACACAAAAAATATATTGTACAATTTATTATATTATTTGATATTATGTATTATATATGTATTATAATATTATTTTTCATACCTGTAAAAGAATTTTAGGGGAAAATGTTTCATTGTCAAGAAAGTAATGTCACAATCTTAATGATGCTAAAAATATGCCGCTGGCCCTAAAGTCAACTATATCACTGTAAAAAAAATATTGTTGGTTTAACTTAAAAAAGTAAGTAACCTGGTTGCCTTAAAATTTTAAGTTGATTGAACTGGAAAAAGTGAGTTAATACAATGAAGGAGATTAATTTAATCATCAGAAACTCAACATGTTATCTGAACTAAATAAATTATTTAAGTTGATTTGACAAAAGAAAAAATGTTGTGATTACTACACTGTAAAAAATATTGTTGGTTTAACTTAAAAAAGTAAGTAACCTGGGTTGCCTTAAAATTTTAAGTTGATTGAACTGGAAAAAGTGAGTTAATACAATGAAGGAGATTAATTTAACCATCAGAAACTCAAAATAATAAGTTATCTCAACTAAATAAATTATTATAAAGTTGATTTGACAAAAGAAAATATGTTGTGATAACAAATCTTGAAAATATTTTTTTTTTTACAGTGAGCACACGTGAATCCGTTTATATTAGCATTAAAGATTCAGGATGTGTTGGGGACCGAACGCGCGAGTCTCAGGGGACACGGTAACACACCGCGCGGAGCACATGGAGATGCAGCCTCGGGCCAGACACAATCAATACACAATATTTGTCTAACTTCAGACTCAGCTTTTTGCCTATATTTGTAAATCGAGTCCAAACTGCAGCCCTTCAGCAGTTGGCATCAAACAACATTACTTAGCTCAACTAGCGGTACTTTAGCCAGCTTAGCTCCTCCAGTTTAAATGACACATCTCAAAACTAATCACAGCCCTTCTACTGTCTTTATACAGTATATCCATATGGTACTCACTCACTACATATTACAAATCAAAAGTATTGTGGGATTAAGATCGCATCGCTCAAGAACATGACATCGATCGAGGAAGACTAAAGCATCTGCGAGGGAAAACCTTCATCAGCTCTCCTCCTCAGCTCGTCTCCATGGTTACCAGATTCAGACTCATCTTCCCTCGATTAACTCCTGCAATTCTTCTGCACAAAACACCAATAAAAGGAACTAAACTAAACAACTATTACAAAACTTGCACTTAAAAGATAAAAGAAAAAAACATTAAATGCAGGAAAACTTACTACTATGCAAATGAATTAAGCCTTTTCAACTAAACAAATAGTTTGATCTGATTATTTTGTCCAATAATTTTGTAGTTTGAACTTAAATGCATTGATTTAAACCAACTATAAAGTGAATTAATACATAATTACTCGAGGCAAGTATTTACATTAAAAGAATTTATCTTCATTTTTAACACACGTATAGTTTGCCACAGCACTGACATTCGCATATTTATCTTCATTGAATGATGCAACAATTACCATAGTCAACTACCCATCCCACAACCTCAGTCCCACTCTTCAGTGAGTAAAACCATTTTTAACGATAACTTACAGACCTACTGTGAGCTACAAGATTGTTAATCAATCATATTTGCTTCTGCTGAAGCGCCCCCTCATTATTTCAACTTAGTTTTAAAATAATCATGTTGACAGTGGAATTCCTGGTGAAAACTACATTACCCATGATGCTGCACAGAAAATTCCACCAATCAGAGTAGAAACAAGCAAAATGCGCCAATAGATCTCTGTCTTTTGCCCCGCCCACTCCCATAAAGCACTGCGAATGACGTAATCTCCCCACGCTCTCAAAATATTTCAATATAAATGCATATTGGTAATAAACGGACAATATCTTATTTATAACTTTATAACATTTGTAATTATTTTTAAATGCGTAGTTTTAAATTTCTTCATTGTTTTTACTTGTATTTCGATTATGCTGTTCGCAGTGCTTCACATTTTCAAACAGTTTGTAATGTTAAAATTCACCTTGCACTCTATGGTGACCACAAAAACTTTAACAATAGAAACTCCAAGATAATCGAAATATTAAACACTAACATTTCCCTAAAAATCCACCCATGCAGTTTCAGTTAATGCAAAAAACATGATTAATGTAGTCCCAACACGATGAAATTAAGCTGGGATAAAATGTACGCAATTGTATTAATATAGCTCATTTTAAGTAAGTAGAAGAACTGAAAAAGCAGCAAAAAAAAAAAAAAAAAAGAAATAAAGAAAAAAAATTTAACTAGCACAATTTGACAAAAAAATATAAATGCTTATTTAAAATATAAAATTTATATTAAATATTAATAAATGTCATGATATAAAAAATATATAAATGCTTAAAAATGCAAAAAATATAAATGCTTATTTAAAATATAAAATTTATATTAAATATTAATAAATGTCATAATATAAAAAATATATAAATGCTTAAAAATGCAAAAAAATGCAAAATATAAAATATATGTTAAATATTAATAAATATTATAATATAAAAAAATATTAAAATATAAACGCTAACCCTAACCCAAGACCCAATAATGTAAGTGACAGTTCCTTCAACCGACCCAAAACTGTCTCTGTCCATCCGTATTGTTAAGGCCTGTTCTTTTTTATGCAAGTCTCTCTCTCTCTCTCTCTCTCTAGTGGAGAGTGAGAACAAGGGCTGGGTTTGATCACCCCACCGTCATGCGGCATTCTCTAAATCCCTCTGCATGAGCTTCCCAGATAAAGCCCAGATTCACGCCCAGGAGAACTGGCCTGGATTTCATCATCTGAATACATGTGCAACGTGTGTATTTGGGGGTGTGAGACCGAGCAATGAGGTGTGCTGATCATTTCAAGCTCTCAGTAGAAAAAGAGCAGATAGAGGAATTAGAAAGCCGATCGAGGCCAGTCTTCGGGAGATCAAACTCCAAGAAGAACACAAGGTCATGCAAATTACAATGATTATAATGAAATCGAGACCTGACAGATGGCTTGACTGGCAAAAAGACACAAATGGTGACTTCGCACAAAAGTTTGGCTTCAAGAAGTAAAACTAAAAACTGCTGGGTTGTTTCAACCCATCTTTGGGTCAAATATGGACAAACCCAGATTTTTATAACATTTTTAACCCAATGTTTGGGTTTGTACATATTTGACCCAAAGCTGGGTTTAAACAACCCAGCATTTTTTTAGAGTGCAAGGTTGCTAGTTCAAGCCGTCACCAATGTGCCCTTGAGCACAGTAGCACCTCATTGCAGCACACGAGATCCAGGGGGCGGAGTCGAATCCAGATCTGAGGGGTGGAGCTGGGTAGGTTTAGGAGTATGTAAGGTGGGAGGAGTTGGATCTGGATTTCATGTTCTGCAGTGAGGACCATCTCCTTGAGCAAAACGCTTAAACTGGAATCGCTCCAGAGGGATTGTTGAGGGACTGCTAAATGCCTACTTGCTATTATTTTGGTGTGTGTGCAATCTTGCTATCCTCAAAGCTGCAAGCTATCAAACTACTACAAATACAGAACATGCACAAACTGTGTATTTTTTAGTTTTACACCTGCAAAATGAACACTGTTACTATAGGCTACAATCAACTTGCATTGGCCCTATGTTGACGGCACCCCGAATGACAAAAAACATATAAAGATTGCAGTATTTATATCGTTTATAACTCACAAGAGGTAAAACGATATAAATACTCTTCGTTTTCTCACACAAACCGCTCGTTTCGTGTCTTACATTTACGAGTCATTAAATCATGTTTAATTTGGACTTCTCTGTGCATGCTCTTTGAGGTGGTGACCATAGACCTCCATTATATGACTGACAGACAAGAACGGTTTGACCTAAAAATATATCAAAAAATGCGGAAACAAAGACACCTACAACTTGGATGCCCTTGAGATAAGATAAAACATATCAAAAATTTATTTCAAAGTGAACTATCCCTTTAAAAGCCAAGCACTGTGAAATATGTGACCACCTTATTTAGATGGTCCAGAGTGTCCAGAGTGTCTGTTTAATATTTTTGTTAATCTAGCCACTGCTAAATGACATTTGAGATCTAATTTAAAAATAGAAATATAAAACAATGTGATTTAAACACTAAATTCACCAGAAACTATCAGCAGATTTTGTCTAGAAACTATCATCATAGTTATTCAGCAAGGATGCATTAAATTGATCAAGCGTGACGGTCACGGTAAAGACATTTATAACATTACAAAAGATTTCTGTAGCAAAAAATGCAGTTCTTTTGATTTTTTGGAAAAATCCTGAAAAAAAAAAAAAAAAAGTATCACGATTTCCACAAAAATACTGTTTTCGTTGAAAATTCAGCTTTGCATCCCAGGAATAAATTACATTTTAAATTATATTGTAATAGAAAGCAGTCATTTTAAATTGTAATTTTTTTTTCCTGTTTTTGCTGTATTTTTAATCAAATAACTGCAGCCTTGATTAGCAGAAGAAACCCCAAAAGTTTATACGGTAAAAAACGTATCACGATTTCCACAAAAATATTTTTTCGTTGAAAATTCAGCTTTGCATCACAGGAATAAATTACATTTTAAATCATATTGTAATAGAAAGCAGTCATTTTAAATTGTAATTTTTTTTTGCTGTTTTTGCTGTATTTTTAATCAAATAAATGCAGCCTTGATTAGCAGAAGAAACCCCAAAAGTTTATACGGTAAAAAACGTATCACGATTTCCACAAAAATATTTTTCCGTTGAAAATTCAGCTTTGCATCACAGGAATAAATTACATTTTAAATCATATTGTAATAGAAAGCAATCATTTTAAATTGTAATTTTTTTTTTTTGCTGTTTTTGCTGTATTTTTAATCAAATAAATGCAGCCTTGATTAGCAGAAGAAACCCCAAAAGTTTATACGGTAAAAAACGTATCACGATTTCCACAAAAATATTTTCTCGTTGAAAATTCAGCTTTGCATCCCAGGAATAAATTACATTTTAAATCATATTGTAATAGAAAGCAGTCATTTTGAATTGTAATTTTTTTTTGCTGTTTTTGCTGTATTTTTAATCAAATAAATGCAGCCTTGATTAGCAGAAGAAACCCCAAAAGTTTATACGGTAAAAAACGTATCACGATTTCCACAAAAATATTTTCTCGTTGAAAATTCAGCTTTGCATCCCAGGAATAAATTACATTTTAAATCATATTGTAATAGAAAGCAGTCATTTTGAATTGTAATTTTTTTTTGCTGTTTTTGCTGTATTTTTAATCAAATAAATGCAGCCTTGATTAGCAGAAGAAACCCCAAAAGTTTATACGGTAAAAAACGTATCACGATTTCCACAAAAATATTTTTCCGTTGAAAATTCAGCTTTGCATCACAGGAATAAATTACATTTTAAATTATATTGCAATAGAAAGCAGTCATTTTGAATTGTAAATTTTTTTTGCTGTATTTTTAATCAAATAAATGCAGCCTTGATTAGCAGAAGAAACCCCAAAAGTTTATACAGTAGTGCGTATGAACATCTAATCACATATCACAAAGAAAAAATGAGTCGTCGAGCTCTAACTAACTAACTTTTCTGCATTTTGGGGTGTCCTGTACACAAACTCCCTGTATTAATGTTACGAACCAGGAGGGCTCCGTCGTTCCCAGCGTCCCCGCGGCTCTCTCTGCTAATGTGGATAATTAGCATGAGCCTCTTTGATGCTCTGCTCACTGTTGCCTTTTAATCTAGCGTACTTACATGGCAGGTTAACAACCGTACTGGGTCTCCTGGTCTCATTCTTGACATTACAGTAGCTCTTATGAACACTTCAGATCAGACATTATGACCCTCTTCACAGGCTGAGAATATTATTTACACGCAGACACTCACCCATTGGCCAGATTGTCGTCGTCGTCGTCCAGGCTCTTGCACAGTACATCCGAATCACTGAGGTAACCAGACTTGAGGTCGCCGTCTCCGGCGTCCAGGCCTTCGATGAACTCGCCGCGTGCCGTGTGGCTGAGGCGGCTGGAGCAGCGAGCGGGCATCGTTTGAGAGGTGTACTGGGACGAGGCTTTGCTTCCCGACAGATAGCTGGATCCGGCTGAGGACGGGGCATCGCCGGCTTGCAGACGAGGACTGGACTGGCCGTGGCGCCACGAGAGAGGCGAGGAACGGTTGGAGAGGCTGGAGATGCTACGAGCGTTGGTTTCATCGCTGTCGTAGCACACGCTGCTGTCCAAACAACTGTAGACGGAAAGAGAGAGAGTTACTGACGCATCCGATGAAGGCCACAGGAACTCATGACCTACTAAAGGAAAGGATGCACGAGCATCTTCATCTGTTGAGAATGCAGATTGCATAACCAAATCAGATGCACCGGCTCAAATGAATAATGTAACACCACATAAACACCGAGTAGCTATTTTTACCCACTTCTGCAAAATACCAGAAATGCACTAGTGCTTTGAAATATTTGATGCCATCAAGGCATAAAATGCACATGGGTTATTCGGTTAATTTGGCATGTGGTTCATGAAATCAAAACTGATTTATTACGTGCACATCATTGTTTTTTTTGTGCCGAAATAGCTTCTCCTTCCTCATCTCTTTCTCTGATGATGAGGGCGGGGCTATAACCTGTCACTCACATGAGGTCAGAGATGTGTAAAGTACTAGAAACCCGGACTTGAGTAAAAGCACAAGTGCTCTATCAAAAAAGTGACTTGAGTAGAAGTACTAAAGTATTCAACATTTTTTGTACTTAAGTATTGCAAGTTGTTTATTTTAAAATTCACTACTTAAGTACTAAAAGTAAAAGTACAAGTATTGTGTCATGTAATTATTAAAGAAAGCAGTCAAAAGTTTGAACTAGCAATCAAATAAGGCGCTTTGGCGGGATACAAATTGCCGCCAAAAAATGTCATTGCAGGACAACCCCTGCATTAGTTGCCAATGTTTGAGTCGATCGATACCATTACCCTATAAAACTGGCGTGTGATTTAGGCAGTATGAAAGCTAACTTGCAACGAATCATTCGTAAAATTTTTATAATTGTAACGAGTAACTAGCAGAACATTAAAAAAATATCGAAAAGTATTAAATTTATCGAAAATATCTACTGAAGTAAAAGTAGAAGTATAAGAAAAAAACAATAATCTAGTAGACTACAGATACAGCATTTTAGTACTTAAGTAGTTCTACTTCGTTACTATACATCTCTGCATGAGATCCACCAATAGCAAATATAACCATCCAATCAATTCCCCACAGACAAAATCAAGCCCCGCCCACATTTGGTCTTGTTTCAGAAGCCGCTTTACTCGCATATAAGCCACAATAGAACCATCGAAACTTCAATAATGTTATTCTAAAAGTTTAAAAAAAATATTTTCAGGTTTGCTGTGCTTGTTTGTAGGACAAGAACATTATATTGTGATGATGATGATGATGATATGATCAATATGGCTATAAAATAATAATTTTTAAAATATATTATCATTGTAATAATAATCCTATTGTACTGTAAAAATAAAAATCGAGCATTTAATATTAATGATGATGTCTATGTATAATTAGCTCTAAACACATCAAAACTGTTGTATTTAATGTAGGGCTGTCAAAACGATTAATCGCGATTAATCGCATCCAAAATAAAAGTTTCTGTTTACATAATATATGTGGGGGCACTGTGTATAATTATTTTGTATATATATATATATAAAACACACATGCATGAATATTTAAGAAAAAAATATTATTTATATATAAAATATTTATATTTATATATAATATAAATTATATATAAATCTATCTACAGAATATACACGATAAATATTTCTTAAATATATACAAGCATGTGTGTGTATTTATATATATATAAAATAATTATACACTGTACACCCACATATATTATGTAAACACAAACTTTTATTTTGGATGCGATTAATCACGATTAATCGTTTTGACAGCCCTAATTTAATGTATTAGAAACATGATTGATTTGTTATATAAGATGCAGAATTGTAATGCTTTTTGTTTTATGGATTCAAATGTCTCTGTATTCCCCTTTACTGTTTTCTCAATAAATAAATAAATAAAATAAAAATTTAAAATACTAATGCTTATGTCTAAATTTATTCTGGCATTATAGCAGAGGACCTGGACTAAGGAGATAAAGGGCCGTGTGGGAGTTTCTAGACAGAATAAATGTTTTATTTCTCTGTACGACTGAAAATAACACACATACAGTCTTATTTCATGGCATTGGACAAACTGACGGCCCAGCCACTCCCAAACCTCATGACTGGCTTTTCCATTCTCTTACAGTGCCACATCACATCCTACTGAAGCCAAAGCAAAGTTCCCGCTCTCTCCAAGTCATGCACTGTGTGGCAAGAATATTTATAGAGATCTTCTCATTACTAAAATCAAGGGCAGGATCAGACTTAAACTACTCTTTTGCACTGTCTGAAAAAAGTCTGTTTGCCCATTGAAAAATGACCACCACAAGGCCACAGCACTGTAAGAGGTTGCGATGCATTATGCATTTGTTAGGATGTCTGTCTTTGTACAATTTTATCACATTTTGATGTGTCAATTATATCTGTAGCATCAGCACAAATGCACTTGTGTACAATTTACTATTATATAGTTTAAGAGTTTGATCAAACCACTAACCATAATCATTATGCTATAACAAAATACTAGGGGTGTCACGATTCTACAAATCCTCGATTCGATTAAGTTATCGATTTTAAGGTCACGATTCGATTCGATTCTCGATTTAAAAAAAAATGTAAAGCGCAGATTGCTATGCAATTTTTAGACTACACATTTATGCATTATGCAATATAAATTTGTTTACAATGTACACTACACCATTGCCAAATTTAAAATATAACAAAAACAAGTAACATAACTTAGTAGTATAACATTTAAAGCCCCTGAAATGACTAGAAAAAAAGTTTAGTTAATTTTGATGAACGAGATTGAACAATAGAGTCAGTAAAACGATCCGAACTTTCCATCACGGACGCGACATGGGGCGTGGCAGTATCGACGATACCATTTTTTATTTCGATTTCGATACCATTGAATTAATTTCGATCGATTTCGATTTAATATCGAAATCGTGACACCCCTACAAAATACTACTGAACAATTTGCCGGTTTTGATTAAAAACTCATCACACGTTATTACTAAAACATTCTGAATTGATAAAAGGCTTGTTTGTGGAAGTGGAAACACGACAAGCTGTTTTCCTAAACAAAAAAACTAGAGCTGTCAAACGATTAATCGCATCCAAAATAAAAGTTTGTGATTATATAATATATGTGGGTGCACTGTGTATAATTATTTTATATATATATATATATATATATATATATACATGCATGTATATTTAAGACATATTTTCATGTGTATACTGTTTATAGATTTATATTACATATAAATATTTTATATATTAATAATTTTTTTTTTCTTAAATATACATGCATGTGTATATATATATATATATATATATATACATATATATAAAATAATTATACACAGTGCACCCACATATATTATATAATCACAAACTTTTATTTTGGATGCGATTAATCGTTTGACAGCCCTAGTTTTTTTTTTGTCAAACGATTAATCGCATCCAAAATAAAAGTTTGTGTTTACATAATATATGTGGGTGCACTGTATATAATTATTTTGTATATATATATAAATACACACACATGCATGAATATTTAAGAAATATTTTCATGTGTTTACTGTATATAGATTTATATTACATATAAATATTTTATATATAAATAATATTTTTTTCTTAAATATACATGTATATGTGTGTGTATTTATATATATAAAATAATTATACACAGTGCACCCACATATATTATAAAATCACAAACTTTTATTTTGGATACGATTAATCGTTTGACAGCCATAGTTTTTTTTTTTTTTTTTTTTTGTCAAACGATTGATTGCATCCAAAATAAAAGTTTGTGTTTCCATAATATATGTGGGTGCACTGTGTATAATTATTTTATATATATAAATACACACACATGCATGAATATTTAAGAAATATTTTCATGTGTATACTGTATATAGATTTATATTACATATAAATATTTTATATATAAATAATATTTTTTTCTTAAATATACATGTATATGTGTGTGTATTTATATATATAAAATAATTATACACAGTGCACCCACATATATTATATAATCACAAACTTTTATTTTGGATGCGATTAATCGTTTGACAGCTCTAGTTTTTTTTTTTTTTTTTTTTTTTTTGTCAAACGGTTAATTGCATCCAAAATAAAAGTTTGTGTTTCCATAATATATGTGGGTGCACTGTGTATAATTATTTTATATATATAAATACACACACATGCATGAATATTTAAGAAATATTTTCATGTGTATACTGTATATAGATTTATATTACATATAAATATTTTATATATAAATAATATTTTTTTCTTAAATATACATGTATATGTGTGTGTATTTATATATATAAAATAATTATACACAGTGCACCCACATATATTATATAATCACAAACTTTTATTTTGGATGCGATTAATCGTTTGACAGCTCTAGTTTTTTTTTTTTTTTTTTTTTTTTTTTTGTCAAACGGTTAATTGCATCCAAAATAAAAGTTTGTGTTTCCATAATATATGTGGGTGCACTGTGTATAATTATTTTATATATATAAATACACACACATGCATGAATATTTAAGAAATATTTTCATGTGTATACTGTATATAGATTTATATTACATATAAATATTTTATATATAAATAATATTTTTTTCTTAAATATACATGTATATGTGTGTGTATTTATATATATAAAATAATTATACACAGTGCACCCACATATATTATATAATCACAAACTTTTATTTTGGATGCGATTAATCGTTTGACAGCTCTAGTTTTTTTTTTTTTTTTTTTTTTTTTGTCAAACGATTGATTGCATCCAAAATAAAAGTTTGTGTTTCCATAATATATGTGGGTGCACTGTGTATAATTATTTTATATAAATAAATACACACACATGCATGAATATTTAAGAAATATTTTCATGTGTTTACTGTATATACATTTATATTACATAAATATTTTATATATAAATAATATGTTTTTCTTAAATATACATGCATATGTGTGTGTATATATTGATTAATCGTTTGACAGCCCTAAAAAAACATGAAAACTTAAAAGCGTCCATGTTGTTAATCACATTGTAAGTGCATCTTGATAATAACAGACTCCACATATACTAGTGTATAATGTGAATAGACATGAACAATCAAACACTGCACCTCTATTTTGAGTCATCATGAGTTGTTTCAGTCCATGAACCTCCATGTCTTAAAGGATAACAGAAGCATCATGTTACAGAAAAGCTCATTACACACATACATTAGTGTGGCTGTGAATCTGGGGGTGGCTGATCTAGTCTGAATCATTTTTACGCCTGCACCATCAGATCTTCTGTTAAAATGGAGGGTACATTAGCTGCAGGTCTAGAGATCATGCTTATAGACTACAAAAATGTTCAACTCAGAAACTTAGTAGGGTAGAGAATAGTAAGGTTTGATGTCAGGCTGAGATCTCTAGGGGCAAAACTGAGATAAAAGTTAGCACAATTGCTATGCTAAGCACATCTATAACACACCTTTGGGGAAGGAGAATACTGTATGTTCATCAGGATGAAGCATAGAAACTGTCTGGAGCTTCTCTGTCACTCAGAACCACCTTAAATCTTCATGGCATAGACACTTAAATCACATTTTTTCCCCGTTAATGCTCAGTTTGAACTTCAACAAATACCTGCTGCCATGTGATTGGCTGATAAGATATTTGAGTTATTGAACAGCATACACATACACATTTATCGGCCACTTTGATCGGTATATCACTGTAAAAAATGATCGTGATTTTAACAGTAAAAGACTGTAAAAAAGCTACAGTGCAAAACTGTTAATTGGTTAACAGAAAGTTTCCGTACTATATACGGTAAATAACTGTGATATATGTAATGGTACATTTAATGTAGTTTTACTGTAAAATACTGTTAAATTTACAGTTTTTGGAAGTGAAAAAGAAGAAGTCATTGTATAATTTACAGTGAAAAAATGTAAATTGACTTTCCCACAATTCCCTGCGTGACACTTGACATTTAATGTATTTTAGCTGTTTATTCATAATTTTCTTAGTTTTTTTTTTCTTATCAGTTATGTTCATTAGGGTTTTATGTTACATTTAACGTTGTTAAATTAATTTTTATTTCATTTTTAAAATTTCAACATGTTACCATGATGTTGTTTAATGTTTGTGTGAATGACACTGTGCAGCTTCTATATAGTAGTATGAACTTTCTTGTGGAAGAGCTGATAATGATGAGCTTTGATTGATCATTTAATGCTGTCATTGATGGCTGTCGTTGTATTGCAAATGAACAAAACAGATATTAATACTTCAAAATGTCAGTAAATTAACATTATATCAAATAATGATACGGTTTATTGCTGTAAAATTAAATACGGTCAAAGTCTGTAAAACCTAAAATGTTGCTACCGTACTTTTAACAGAGTTTTCCTGTATATGTAACAGATTTTTTTACAGTGTACACCTGTTATATGCTGTATATTGTAGTTGTGAATTGATATTTGTATGTCTGAGTCTGTAAAGCCTTGAGAGCAGCTGATTTGTGTGTGTGTTTGTAAATATTCAGTGATGGAAAGTGTTTCGTTGTGTATTTATGACCGTGGCAGGCAGGTGTTTGAACGACTGAAGTGGAAACTCTCCTAAAAGACGTGGGAGGCGGCATGCTTGTGGAAAAAGTAATCGTTTGTGTATAATATACAGCCTTGTTTATATTCATGCTCTTTGTGGCACAAATGTGTGTAAAGTTTGTTTCCAAAGAACAATGTGGTGCTTTCTCCCATGGTTCATTGAAAAAAATGAGTTTGGCTGTGATTTTTGATGCTGATTCTCTCTCACCTCTGGCTGAGCTGAGCCCCTCGCAGGCTGGACATGGTTTCCTCCAGGTTCTGTCTGAGATCCAGAACATTCTGAACCGTCCGTTTCCTTTGAGACTCGGGATCTGCACACAGAATTAGCAACCAAATTACAACAAAAAGTGAGTTTCCTAGTTCACTTTTAAAAAAAACTTTTGCTGATGCTGGTGTCATCCAAGATGTCCATGTCTTTCTTTCTTCAGTCGAAAAGAAATTAAGGTTTTTGATGAAAACATTCCAGGATTTTCTCCATATAATGGACTTCAATGGGGTCCAAACGGTTCAAGGTCCAAATGAGAGTTTCAGTGCAGCTTCAAAGGGCTTTAAACGACACCAGACGATGAATAAGGGTCTTATCAAGCGAAACAAGCGGCCATTTAAAAAATAAATAAAAAAAGTTTATGTTTTATGATCGTGATTCTCCTGTTCAAACTCGTTCATCAAAATGAACGAATCTTTTTTCGTTCATTCAACGAAATGACTCGCGGATCATTGAAATGAGCGCCCGTTTCCCTAGATAAGACCCTTATTCATCGTCTGGTGTCGTTTAAAGCCCTTTGAAGCTGCACTGAAACTCTCATTTGGACCTCGAACCGTTTGGACCCCATTGAAGTCCATTATATGGAGGAAAATCCTGGAATGTTTTCATCAAAAACCTTAATTTCTTTTCGACTGAAGAAAGAAAGACACGGACATCTTGGATGACATGGGGGCGAGTAAATTATCAGCAAAAGTTTTTTTTTTTAGTGAACTACTCCTTTAAGAAAATGAAAACTAAGAATGAAAGTCTTCATAAAGTCATGCTGCCTGTTCAAGCTGTTGTAAACTGCCACACAATTTCTTGAACACCTGCGGTTGGCCGGTGGTCAGCATGTCCAATCAATCCCATGGTGCAGTTAGGCCCGACGCTTGCCCTGACATTATTAACGACTGGACTGCTTTACAGACGAGAGGTGGTTTACAAGCAGATAACTCATGTCAATCAAGTCTATTCCCATAAGAGAGTATTAACTCTAGCTAATTACATCACTAGACAGACTTGCATGGTGGAAAGATGACAGTGTTTCACTCGTTTTCACTGCAAAGTACATCTAAAAGTGCACTGCTGGGTTGTTTCAACCCAAATTTGGGTCAAATAAGGACAAAATTTTAACATTTGGGTTAGTCCATATTTGACCCAAATTTGGGTTGAAACAACCCAGCATTGTTTAGACATTTCAACATTTGGGTTTGTCCATATTTGACCCAAATTTGGGTTGAAACAACCCAGCATTGTTTAGACATTTCAACATTTGGCTTTGTCCATATTTGACCCAAATTTGGGTTGAAACAACCCAGCATTGTTTAGACATTTCAACATTTGGGTTTGTCCATATTTGACCCAAATGTGGGTTAAAACAACCCAGCATTGTTTAGACATTTCAACATTTGGGTTTGTCCATATTTGACCCAAATTTGGGTTGAAACAACCCAGCGTTGTTAAGACATTTCAACATTTGGGTTTGTCCATATTTGACCCAAATTTGGGTTAAAACAACCCAGTATTGTTTAGACATTTCAACATTTGGGTTTGTCCATATTTGACCCAAATTTGGGTTAAAACAACCCAGCATTGTTTAGACATTTCAACATTTGGGTTTGTCCATATTTGACCCAAATTTGGGTTGAAACAACCCAGCATTGTTTAGACATTTCAACATTTGGGTTTGTCCATATTTGACCCAAATTTGGGTTAAAACAACCCAGCATTGTTTAGACATTTCAACATTTGGGTTTGTCCACATTTGACCCAAATTTGGGTTAAAACAACCCAGCATTGTTTAGACATTTCAACATTTGGGTTTGTCCATATTTGACCCAAATTTAGGTTAAAACAACCCAGTATTGTTTAGACATTTCAACATTTGGGTTTGTCCATATTTGACCCAAATTTGGGTTGAAACAACCCAGCATTGTTAAGACATTTCAACATTTGCGTTTGTCCATATTTGACCCAAATTTGGGTTAAAACAACCCAGCATTGTTTAGACATTTCAACATTTGGGTTTGTCCATATTTGACCCAAATTTGGGTTGAAACAACCCAGCATTGTTTAGACATTTCAACATTTGGGTTTGTCCATATTTGACCCAAATTTGGGTTAAAACAACCCAGCATTGTTTAGACATTTCAACATTTGGGTTTGTCCACATTTGACCCAAATTTGGGTTAAAACAACCCAGCATTGTTTAGAGTGATAGATGACACAATTGGGCATCACCTGTGATTTGTCCTGACATCCACAGAAACGGGAAGATACTGTATTATTTCAAAGAGCTTGTCTTTGTTTTTAAGAAGCCAACAGCCTTTCCTTTACGTCAAAGACACTGTGAAAGCTAACATTCTTCAACATGAACCCCAAAGGCAGCATTAAATGGGCCAAATGCCAACAATGAGATGATAAGAACCAGACCTCATATCACTCCATCGCCTACATAAGAACAGAGGATGAGAGTCTTCTTCTGTCCCAAGAAACCGTTTTCTGTTCAAGCGTTTGCCACACAATCTCTTGAAAACGTCACTTTCTACTGTACGGTTAAATAAAAAGCTTTTTTTTTTAAATTGATACAAGATTTACATTATGTATACAAGCACCCTCATATTCTACACTGCTATGCTCCAATGCAATCTCCAGCTCCATGGGAGAATAAACTTTAATATATGCTCTTTTTCCCCATACGCTTTGATCTGAAAGGGCAGACTGGACCACAGCTTCATAGATTGTGTGCATCACTGCTGCGTACAGTATATACATGAGCACTGGTGCAGTTTAATGACAGACAGAACAACCAGGGATGCATTTACATTTATTCATTTAGCTGACGCTTTTATCCAAAGCGACTTACAATTGCTATATATGTCAGAGGTCGCACGCCTCACATTGGTGTCTCACAGTGGATCTCTCACACCTTATCCACTGCACCATCACAACCCCCATGTCCTGTACACCAATGTACTGTAACTCGCTGATTAACAACCACAGAACGATGCATCGTTGGAGAAATTAACCAACTAGTCGTGAAACTACACTCTAAAAAATGCTGGGTTGTTTTAACCCCATTTTGGGTCAAATATGGACAAACCCAAACCCAAAAGTTGGGTTAAAAATGTAATTAAAAAATGTAACCCTATGGATGGGTTTGTCCAAATTTGGGGTGAAACAACCCAGCATTTGTGTGTACTCACCCCCATGTCATCCAAGATGTCCATGTCTTTCTTTCTTCAGTCGAAAAGAATTTAAGGTTTTTGATGAAAACATTCCAGGATTTTCTCCATATAATGGACTTCAATGGGAACCAAATGCTTCAAGGTCCAAAAGACAGTTTCAGTGCAGCTTCAAAGGGCTTTAAACGACACCAGACGATGAATAAGGGTCTTATCAAGGACCCTTCGAGTCATGACTCGAAAAAAGATTCGTTCATTTTGATGAACGAGTTCGAACAGGAGAGTCACGAACGCGCATCACAGAACAGAGCAAGGCGAGCATTTGTGCTTATAAAACTTAAACTTTGTTATTTATTTTTGAAATGAGCGCTCGTTTCGCTTGATAAGACCCTTATTCATCGTCTGGTGTCTTTTAAAGCCCTTTGAAGCTGCACTGAAACTCTCATTTGGACCTCGAACCGTTTGGACCCCATTGAAGTCCATTATATGGAGAAAAATCATCAAAAAACTTATTTTCTTTTCGACTGAAGAAAGAAAGACATGGACATCTTGGATGACATGGGGGCGAGTAAATTATCAGCAAAAATGTTTTTTTTAGAGTGAACTACGCCAAGTTTACGTATAACTCCACTCAAATTGTTGCGCTGAACTATTGTCTTTAATTGATATTTTAAGAGGTTTGGACCGTCCTCCAGCTGTGCAGTACAATAGAAACTGTGAATGCAGAGAGGAGAGAATAGATACTCTATTCTGAGCTCTAATTCAGTCCTGTGACCAAGAGTGGTAAGCACATAGTGTGCCACATACGGTCCAACAGAGTTTATTATGCAGAACAGATGAGCATTGCTATGTGTGATTATGATTATAAAAAGAAATAACTTTGATATACACTGTAAAAAAGTCTAACCTCCCAATTCAAAATTGTCTAGTGACTGATCACATCTAAATATTCAAATTGGCCCAAGTGAAATTCTGCGAATTAATTCAATTAAATTTAGATGTGACCATGCACTAGACAATTTTGAGTTGGGGAGGTTGTAGAGATTTAATGAATCCTTCTTAGAGACCTTGTGATTAAATGTTGCCCTACACCACATTGTTTTCTCTCCAAATTTAGAGAAGAACAGCTCTGCAACCACGCTAGTGTTGGTTGCAATTATACTCCGTATGTGCAAGCATGCAAAAAATCCAAGAATGCAAGCATTTTATACTATAATTTGGAATCAATCCCAAAAGGATGCCAATGGGAATACACACTCTGGGTTGTTTTAACCCAAATTTGGGTTAGGTTACCTAACCCTTTGGGTCCTAACCCTATGGACAAACCCAAATGTTGGGTTAAAAGTGTAATTCAAAAATGTACAGTTGAAGTTGGGTTTTAAATTACAAAAAAATAAAAATGTAATTTAAATTTTAAATTACATTTTTTAACCCAACATTTGGGTTGTCCATATTTCTCCCAATTTTGGGTTATTGTTTAGAGTGCAGTGTAAAGAAATAGAGAAATCCCAACAGGATCTTTTTTATTATTATTTTTTGGTTCTGGGTTCCAAGAAAATTCCCATCTGGATCTTTTGGGATTGTTTTCAAATTATAAATCCGATCCGAATGCTGTATGGATCCTACACTATACATTTTAATAAGGAGTTTAATCTAGGTCATTCGTTTGCTCTTATTACCCTATAAACTCACCACAGAATTGTACCATCTTAAACAATGCAATGCAAGGAGGGCGAGGATCTAAAATGAGATGCCATTGAATTCGGGCCCAAATTGGTCATCGAATCAAACAGATATAGAGGTCATCCTGATGCACAAATGCAGGGCACAAACTGAATGGGATATTTGCTTTAAGTGAAACAAGCATACTTCCCGATTAATGGACATTCACTAACCATAACAAGCATACCTCAAAGAATATCATGCAATCTTCAAGTGGTTATAATCAAATACAGTGAATGATCCCTTAGAAAGCCTAGTATTTCATCGCACGACCCTACAAATAGATATCCAGGTGATCTTGCATGCTTTTGTTCAACATTGATCAGATCAAGACACAGTCCAACTAAAAACTAGAGCTGTGCAAAAGTTAATTGCGATTAATCGCATCCAAAATAAAAGTCTGTGTTTACATAATATATTTGTGTGTGCTGTATATAATTATTTTGTATATATAAATACACACACATGCATGTGTATGTTTAAGAAAATGTGTTATTCCTATATAAAATATTTATATTTATATAATATAGATTATGTATTTATATATATATATACAGAATTTAAGCGCAAATAATTCTTAAATATATACATGCATGCATAGGTATTTATACAAAATAATTATATACAGCACACACAAATATATTATGTAAAACAGACTTTTATTTTGGATGCGATTAATCGCAATTAACTTTTGCACAGCCCTACTAAAAACCCATTCCTTTGTATTCCTTGCCTCGTACTACCAGCGTCCCTGATAGCAGCCATTGCCTCATCACACACACACACACACACACACACACACACCAGCCAGGCGTTGATCTGTGTGCCGAGAGCATTCTGTCATTCAATCATTGAACGATATTGGATATACGCCAAGGGGAATAATCTATGCGTGCAATTTCTATCCCACAAGTGTGAGAGAGGGCGGATGCACACTCAGAACAAAGCCCTGCACTGTCCACCTTTATAATCACACCAAACGCACGTTCGAGATCTCCAAGTGCAAAAACGGCGTGTTTTCCAATCAATCCTCGCCGTTCATCGGCCAGCCGGTAGTGCAAACTGGTTTTGATCCGTACTCACCGAGCATTTGACTGAAGAGCAGCTGCTCCAGGTCTCCAAGAACGGTGACCACCAGCTCCGGGTCCACCTTGAGGAAGGGTTTATCACCACCTTCCTCACCTTGACCTTTAACCTCCGGGTCTCCAGAGCTCCCGGCCGCGGCTTTCTTCCCACCCGCTTTGGCTTTGCTGGAGAGGATATCGTCGTCGGACTTGCAGTCGTCGGACGTCTTGCTCAGGGGTTTCACTTCGGCGTAAGGGCCTCGAGGGATCCGACTTTGGCTTTTTGCCGCGAGTGGAGCGAACGTCTTGGGTTTGCCCTGGAAGAGGGAGTGGTCGGATTTGGACAGGTTGCGGGAGAGTTGGGAACCGACCGCCCCTCCGCCGGCCGCGGGTTTGGGCTTGCCCATCTTCAGGTGTCCCGAGGCGGCTTTGCTCATGTCGTCACACCATTTGGGCTCGTAGAGTTGCATCTTCTTCTCGGCATCGGTCAGCACGGCTAAGTTGGTCAGAGACCTCTGCTTGCGGAGATTGGACGGCACCGGGATACGTCCCTCGGTGCTGCCCACGCGGTACACCTTCAGCTCGCTCCGGGCCACGCTTTGTGGCACGCCAGACTTCCCCCTCTTGGCAGCCATGCCCGCACCTTTCCTTGACGCCCCCTCTCTCGGTCTCTGTCTCTCTCCTTTTATTTGACCCCCAAGCGTCTTCCTCTACCGGAGAGCATTTAGGAGCAAACGAGAGACGAGCGAGACCATGGAGGAGAGACTGAGTGTGAAACGCCGTCCTGTCAGGCTCCTGCTTCCCCTTGTCTCTCTCCTCTTTCTCTCACTCACTCGTTTCTCTCCTCCCTTCAGCAGACCGTCTTGCCGCTGAGCCGTGCAGCAGCCGAATGACAGCAGTGCTGCACGCAACAACAGTCCCTCCCCCCCTTCTCCCTCTCTCTCTCTCTCTCTCTCTCTCTCCCGTTTTCCGGTGTGTCTCTCCCTGCCTCAGCAGAAAGTGTGATCTGTTAGGGGAGATGACAAATTGCAACAGCAGAATGTAAACTGAATCCTGCATATCGTAGAGTGTATTTTCACACACATTTTTTCTCCATCCACAGTGTTTCTCCCCTCCCCCTCCCAGTGTCCGGTGCTGAACAAATGCGATAAAATAGCTATTCACTTTGTGCCCGTAGAAGAAATGTAATCAATCCATCCATCTATATATCTGTCTATCCATCCATCCATCCATCTATATTTCTGTCTATCATCCATTTATCCATCCATCTATATATCCGTCTATCCATCCATCTATATATCTGTCTATCCATCCATCCATCCACCCATCTATATATCTGTCTATCCATCCATCCATTCATCTATATATCTATCTATCCATCCATTCAACCACCCATCTATATATCTGTCTATCCATCCATCCATCCATATTTCTGTCTATCATCCATTTATCCATCCATCCATCTATATATCTGTCTATCCATCCATCTATCCATCCATTGATACATCCATCTATATATCTATATATCTATCTATCCATCCATCCATCCATCTTTATATCTGTCTATCCATCCGTCCAACCACCCATCTATATATCTTTCTACCCATCCATCTATATATCTATCTATCCATCCATCCAACCACCCATCTATTTATCTGTCTATCCATCCATCCATCCATCCATCTATATATCTGTCTATCCATCCATCCATCCATCTATCTATATATCTGTCTATCCATCCATCCATCCATCCATCTATATATCTGTCTATCCATCTATCCATCCATCCATCCATCTATATATCTTTATATCCATCCATCCATCCATCCATCTATATATCTATCCATCCATCCATCCATTTATATATCTGTCTATCCATCCATCCAACCACCCATCTATTTATCTGTCTATCCATCCATCCATCCATCCATCTATATATCTGTCTATCCATCTATCCATCCATCCATCCATCTATATATCTTTATATCCATCCATCCATCCATCCATCTATATATCTATCCATCCATCCATCCATTTATATATCTGTCTATCCATCCATCCATCCAACCATTCATCTATATATCTGTCTATCCATCCATCCATCCATCCATCTATCCATCCATCCATCCATCTATGTCTATCCATCCATCCAACCATCCATCTATATATCTGTCTATCCATCCATCTATATATCTGTCTATCTATCCATCCATCCATCGTTTGTAATAAGTTGCCTTTAGTGGTATAATATAATAAAACAATATTATCAAAAAAAAAAATCCAACACAAAACAAGAAAAAAAGTCCTAACAAGTATATTTTCTCTTTATATCCATGTATCTATTTGCTCTTATATTGCAAAGATATGGTAGTATAGTTTTAAGCGCTATAATACAATAATGCAATATAATCATACTTTCCCCCAAACATTAATAAGTAAGTTATTCAGTTCTACACAACATACAAAATAAAGTAATTGTATATAGTATTATGAATAGAACAATAATTAGTAAGTGTTTTGATGAAAAACAAAACAAGATATCGATAAACAAGAGGATTTTTTGAGATAATCCAGATATACTGATCAGCAAACTGAACCTGTGCATCCTCTCAAACCAAATCTCAAGGTCAAAATGTTGCTTAACCTTTAAAAAATTAAATAAAAAATTATTATCTTTCAAGTGAAAAAATGGAACAAGACAAAATAAACAAATATTGATGATATATTCTCTAAAAACAATTTTGCTTCTCCAATAAATTGTTCTTATTTAAAGAATAATTAACGAGCCAATAAATTAAGAATATGATTTTTTTTTTGTTTTTCAGTGTAGGAATAAATCTTTTACATGGCCAATAATAAATCAATAGAGTCCAGATGTTTGCCATCACACCTCCCTCAACCCATCCATCTACACTTGATAAAAGCGCCGTGCCGTTTTGAGATGATCCCTAGCATCGTCGTTCATGATATTCCATACGCATCTCTCTATGGACTTCTCCGCAATGCTTCGCTGGAGAAGCCGTCGCCATAGCAACGCTGCTACCTACATCACAACACGCATCAGGAAGACCGTGTCTCTCCACACGGCACTGCACAAAGCATCACTCCTCCAGCGTGAATAAGGCGCTGACTTAAACAAAACCCCCAGAACCAGTCTGATGCAACTGACCAGTTTGGTTCAATGACTTAATCTAGACCTCAGCGCTGTCCTGCAGGGGGTCGGCATACTTGGCCAAACACATGCGAGTCCTGGGGCATCTGGGTAATCCTCAACAGAATGAGGTCTTTTGTTTGAACTGGTCATGAGTGGTTGTGTCATTCTGGGGGCTTTTTCCATTGACATCATTACAAGAAGAACATACTTCCTGTGGACCGCTCAGTGCTCACTAAAACTTCTTCATTTTAGTTACATCAGTAAAAAGCAGGTCAACAAGTTCTAGAAAAAACTTGACTTTCATTTAGTGTTTTAATTTAGATGTTTCTCTAAAGATTTCTTAGGGGGTAAAACTAGTCAAACTGTTGTCAGAGATTTCTGATATCTAATGTGCTGACGGTTTCTTAGCAAATCCAAGCACAATTTGAGATGTCGTTGAGCTGTTATTTTTAATCCCAGCAAAAGTCTCTATTTGTTTTCAATTTAAAATCAATCCATCGATTGCAATCATCAATTGCAAAGATCTGAAAAGTATTTATGTAATGTAATCAAATCTAAAAGAAACAAGATATTAAAATATCTTTAAAAAGCAAAAAAAGAGATCCATTTAATCTCAATTATGTCTAAGAAAAATCAGTCAGATATTAAAAATACCATTAAAGATAATCTCAATAAGGTCTAAAAGAAACAACTAAGATATAAATATTTAAAAGGGATATATTAAAAAGTATGCATATATATATATATATATATATATAAATAAATTATAAAAATTATCTAAAAACACTATTTCAACCCAAATTTGGGTCAAATATGGACAAACCCAAATTGTATATATATATATATATATATATATATATATACACTCTAAAAATGCTGGGTTATTATAACATGGACAAACCCAAATTTTGGGTTAAAAATGCAATTTAAAAAAAATACAGTTGAAAGTGAAAGTGGAAGTTGGGTTAAAAATTGAAATGACATTTTCTGACAAATGGCTGGGGTTTATCCATATTTGACCCAAAGATGGGTTAATACAACCCAGCATTTTTTAGAGTGTAATTGGATCATTTTCAGATCTTTATGAATACAATAGTTAGGTCTAAGAGAAAAAAAAAAAAAAAAAAAAAATATATATATATATATATATATATATATATATATATTATAGAGAGCTCAAAAGTGTCCACATTTCCCTGCTGTATAAAAAAAAAAGAATAAAAAGATCTGTTCTCATATGTACATTATTATATATCACTGTGGTCCAACGATTACACCAAACACCGCCGGATTTTGACACATAGGTGAGAGACCTCGCTGTTTTCTCTCCATAAAATATGAAACACACATTGTGGTGTGACTACCGCCCTCTCTCTAGAGAAAGCCAAAGGTTCTCCAAACATCTGGATCCCATCCGGAGACTGTGGTTGGCCGGCAGTGCAGATGTTTGCAGACATGAGAACATCCCATGGGTTGCTGGCATCTGAAGCTGGTCAGCCATTCCCCACACTGATGTATTACTCACATGTGTGTGTGTGTGTGTGTTTCATTCAGTGTTTGTGTGCGGATGTGGGAACATATGGCTGTTTGTTTGTTTGTTCACGTGCCATCATTCTTACATTAAAATCACACCGCTACGAAGAATTACTGAGTGACAGAAAATAAATCTTACGTTTCCGCAGCACATCTGCTGTATATTAATGTAAAACATGTGAACACCCTCTGTAAAGACTTGCACATTATTCTCATATATGAAAATATCTGTAATAAGACACTCATACTTTGCTTCTCACATGGCAAACATTACAGTATACTGTATACACATACTTCTCTACTGTATACACTGTAAAAAAATATCCGTGATTTTAACAGTAAAAGACTGTAAAAATGCTACAGTACAAAACTGTTAATTGGTTAACAGAAAGTTTCCGTACTTTACACGGTAAATAACTGTGATATAATTTTACAGTAAAATACCGTTAAATTTACAGTTTTTGAAAAAGAACAAACCGTTGTATAATTTACAGATATCAATAAGTTGGTAAATCAACATTTTATCAGAAAATAAAATACGGTTTATTACTGTAAATTTTAAGTTAAGTCTGTAAAACCATTAACGTCCCTACCGTATTTTTAACGGTAAAGTTCTGGCAACCACAGCTGCCGGTTTTTTACCGTAAAATTTACGTTTTATTTTTTACAGTGTAGTAGACGAAAAACATTCACAGTACTCATAAAAGAGTATGCTAAAGTACCCGGATGACCTACTTCTCCCGGCGAGATCCTGAAGTGTGCATATGATGGACAGTTTGGACACTTTGCTATCCCATGAGGCCACGGGAGAGGATTTGTGAATGACTGATGCTGGTAGGTCACATGATAATGACAACAACGTGGTGAATATAGTACGCCTAGATTACATTCATGTTTTAGCGGTCGTGAAGTAATCACTCATTCAATATAAGTACGCAGCCGTAGCGTTCACGAATATTGAATATTTTAGCACAGACTCACTCAAATCCTCACTGCACATTTCCATAGAGTCTGAGGAACAATCACTCAGATCCTCCAGAGACGCGTCAGTGTCCTCTCGAACCTGCAGCCTGAGGAGACAGAGGGACGCAGCAAAGTCAACCAGTTTTTAGTGTTTATAGCATATTAAAGGAGTAGTTCACTTTTAAATAAAACTTTTGCTGATAATTTACTCGCCCCCATGTCATCCAAGATGTCCACGTCTTTCTTTCTTCAGTCGAAAAGAAATTAAGGTTTTTGATGAAAACATTCCAGGATTTTCTCCATATAATGGACTTCAATGGGGTCCAAACGGTTCAAGGTCCAAATGAGAGTTTCAGTGCAGCGTCAAAGGGCTTTAAAATGAACAAATCTTTTTTCGAGTCATTTGGTTCATTCAATGAACAAAATGAACGAAATGACTTGAAAAGAGATTTGTTCATTTTGATGAACGAGATTTTTCGAACTCATTTTGATGAACAAGTTCGAACAGGAGAGTCACGAACGCGCATCACAGAACAGAGCAAGGCGAGCATTTGTGCTTATAAAACTTAAACTTTTTAATTTTTTTTAAATGACCGCTCGTTTCGCTAGATAAGACCCTTATTCATCGTCTGGTGTCGTTTAAAGCCCTTCGAAGCTGCACTGAAACTCTCTTTTGGACCTTAAACCGTTTGGTCCCCATTGAAGTCCATTATATGGAGAAAAATCCTGGAATGTTTTCATCAAAAACCTTAATTTCTTTTCGTCTGAAGAAAGAAAGACGTGGACATCTTGGATGACATGGGGGCGAGTAAATTATCAGCATTATATACATTTATATAAAAAAATATATATATATAAATATAGGTACAGGTAGCTTTAAAAAAGATTACCGGTACTTGCATTGCATCTAACATAAGTTTAATATATATATATATATATATATATATATATATATATCCCATAAAAATCCCATTGACATTTCTTTTTACTTTGATGAACCAAAATTAAAATTCTGGCCAATACAATAAACCAAAAATTTGCAATTATAAGTATAAACCTATAACGTAAGCCTAAAAAAAATACTATTTACATAAGAACTCTTAACTATTTTGCTATTAAATAAAAAAATAGCCAAAAAAAACTCAAACCACAGCATTATAAAGTACATTATGTACATTATTTAAGATTTGTAGTGTTATTAGATTATGACAGTTGCCCATCAAGTGAGCATCAGAGGATGGCAAAGTCAATTAAATTGAGCATGCACAATTAAAGATCGTCCAACCTGAATCTGAAAGGAGCCACGTGTGCCATCCGTGGAGACCCTCTGGCTTCAGGACCCGTGTGTGTGACACCGATCTGGGCTTTGGATGCAGTCCTCCCTCTGTCTCCATCACCACCGGCCTGCATTTTCATCCGAAAGTCCCTTTGAATGCCAGCTGGCGTTTCCCAGATGACGTTCCCATTACTGGGCTTCCGAAGGGCTCGACCCGGCGACTCCTCATTGTCTAGACTCCTGAAGTGATGATGCCCAGATCTCCAGTTGTGGTTGGAGTGTCTCTCCACGTCTCTGACCCCGTCCTGAGGCAGCGAGCCCCTCCGCAGGTCCCGGCTGCTCTTCAAGCGCACATGTGGGCTGTGTTGGGCTGAACGGGGAGCCAACGAAGGCCTGTTTGTGCCTTGAGCTCTCAGTGAAGACCCTGTCCCTTTGAGGAAGTCCTTTGAGACTGAAAGAGAAGATATGGACGAGGTTGAGGACGATAACGCGCTTCTTCCTCGTAAACTGTCGTGTCTGGAGAGGGTTCGAGGCAGAGGGATACCAGAGCTGCCCTGAGACATCGTCTTCATGTTCATCGTCCACCAGAAGAAGCCCTGCATGACATCACATCATCACATCAGTACAATTATGTGCCTTCTATCAAAGAATATGAATTGAGAACGATGCAATTACAGTATAATAATCATGACTAAATGATTTGCATTTCAAAGTTGCTCTCATACATAAATATAGTATTACAAGAGGAAAGAAAGTAACAAATCAATAAAAAATAAAATCAGTAGAGGTTAAATATACATATTATACATAAATAATGTTGGTTTAACTTAAAAAAGTAAGTAACCTGGTTGCCTTAAAATTTTAAGTTGATTGAACTGGAAAAAGTGAGTTAATACAATGAAGGAGATTAATTTAACCATCAGAAACTCAAAATTATATGTTATCTGAACTAAATAAATTATTTAAGTTGATTTGACAAAAGAAAAAATGTTGTGATAACTTCATTGTAAAAAAAATGTTGGTTTAACTTAAAAAAGTAAGTAACCTGCGGGTTGCCTTAAAATTTTAAGTTGATTGAACTGGAAAAAGTGAGTTAATACAATGAAGGAGATTAATTTAACCATCAGAAACTCAAAATAATAAGTTATCTCAACTAAATAAATTATTATAAAGTTGATTTGACAAAAGAAAATATGTTGTGATAACAAATCTTGAAAATATTTTTTACAGTGTACAATTATAATATAATATAATGATGATGTGCATTATAAAAAATTGTTTGGTCTCATTCACAAATATAGTACAAGAGAAGAGAGCATAATAGATCAATAAATATCATCAATTATTCTGTTCTATTCTATTCTGATCGCATCCAAAATAAAAGTTTGTGTTTATGTAATATATGTGTAGTGTAGTGTGTATAATTATTATATATATATATATATGAAGAGTTCAGATGCAAAAGCCTCTAAATGCCATTTGAAATTTTCTTCTTTAATGATGATTTTTGTCAAACTTGTATATTTAAGTTCAGTAATTTCACTTAAATAACAATTAATGGGTAATCTTCATTGCCATTTAAGTGAAATTACTGAACTTAAATATACAAGCTTGATAAAAATGATCATTCTAGAAGAAAATGTCAAATGGCACTTAGAGGCTTTTGCATCTGAACTCTTCATATATAAACACACACACATGCATGTATACATTTAATATTTATTAAAATATATTATATTTAATAAAAATATTTATTTGCATGTTTATACTTTATATATATTTATACATAATTAATATTATGAATAAATATAAATATTTCATATATTAAGAACACATTTTTCGTAAATATATACATGCATGTGTGTGTTTTTATATATATATAAAATAATTATACACACTACACACACATATATTATGTAAACACAAACTTTTATTTTGGAATTTGGATGCGATTAATCGTTGCCCAGCCCTAATTCTGATTAGCTACATTTGAAAATATCAATAAAAGTGGTTTAAAAATATAATTTATATGAATCCTCTTGAATCCAAGCTCATTTGCGTACAGTGTGTGATGATAATGAGTCCTCGGTGTGTTTGGCCGGAGCTGCTCTTCTCTGGAGGGGTTTGATCAGAGGTCTGCTGACAGACTGGCACCACTCGACACTCCCAGCATGCACTGCCCGCTCTGTCTGCCACTTCTCAAGCCCTTCCAGTGACTGGCACCAAAAGTGTCCCCTTCTTCCCAATAATAGGAGCTCTATTGTGCCTGTAGAGTCTCACTGGTGTCCACGTCTGCTCAAATGAAGTGTTTTGATTTATCCTGAGTCACATGACTGCAGCGATCACTCGTGGCCATATGGTCATATATTCACACCTGGTTCTGATTCTGCAGATTTCTGTTCCAAATATCTTGGAGTTCACAAGCCCTGATTCCAGATCAGCCGTAAGGACTGATAAAAGAGATATTGAGACCCTCGGGCCTGATGATGATGTCACATCCTATTAGTGCTCATTATCGGCAGTGACGAGTGCCAAATTAGAAAATATAAACGAGAAACCACATGTGCCACGTGTGTGTGTGCTCGTAAATACATAAATACATCTCGGTTGTAAGTTCTACAACAGACAACAACTAAAACTGAGCTAAAATGTTGCTGATGTGAAAGGATTACTAGTTGTCACATCATGTGGAAAAGCTGTATCTTAGAAACTAGTCAAATGTACAACAGCTTCCTTTCCAGACCAGTGCTTTTATATGATGCGTAAAAAAAATTATATAAAAATAAAAAAATTTAAATAAAATCATCAGTGGAGTTTTATGTTAAATATATAGTCTTAAATTTTAATCTAAAATTACACATATCATGTTTTGTTTTTATTTTCATATTTTTATTAGGCCTGTCAAACGATTAATCGCATCCAAAATAAAAGTTTGTGTTTACATAGTATATGTGGGTGCACTGTGTATATATATATATATATACACACACACACACACATGCATATATATTTAAGAAAAAATATTATTTAAATATCAAATATTTACATATAATATAAATTATATATAAATCTATATACATGAAAATATTTCTTAAATATATACAAGCATATGTGTGTATTTATATATATATATATAATTATACACAGTGCACCAACATATATTATGTAAACAAAAACTTTTATTTTGGATGCGATTAATCGTTTGACAGCCCTAATTTTTATATATATATTTTTTTTTTAAATATTTTTTATATTTTTATGATGTGTCAACATATCACATTTAATCATATTTTGGTACACAACTGACTCTATATTTAATTCATCGTCTTAAATCCTTCAAACTAAAATTACATATTTTTTAGATTCATGTTTATGAATACAATAACAAAAATCACATTTCTATATAATGTCATCATAATTTAAAATCCCATCATATTTTTGTATTTTTCTTATTGCTATTTTTTATTATTTGTATGTTTATTATTGCTGGATAAACAAATGAACACAATAAAGCTGTTAACTTTAACAGTTTTTTAACAATTTGATTTTAAATACAGATATTTTACTTTAGACAGTATTTTTTATTTTAAAAATATCATTAAAAAGTAGGTTCACATTGCAATGACTTATAGTGAGACAACTATATTAAATCAATGAGTTTTTTGTAGCAACTCGTTCACTGTAAATGACTACGCACTTTCAGAAACACATCGGACACACTGCCCAATTCCCCTTATAAGCATCAAATAAACCAAACCTTATAAACCTTATCACAGTTTTGCAAACTAATCACATCTCAGTGACTTCAGTCTCAGTATAAACCAATCATAACCGAGCCGAGCGTCTCAGTGCAGACAGCAGTTATCATGACACAGCAGTCCACAGCTCAGAGCAAGTGCATTACACAGAGAAAAACCTCACACACACACACACACACACACACAGATAAACACATCTGTGCACTCTCCTAAAATACTCAAAATACTCCGACTTTATGCAATATCTGAATTAATTCTCACCTCTTGTTGCAGAGCGGCAGTGAAGTCCTACAGCATCCGTGCACGATGTGTGTGTGTTAACCTTTACTGATGTCTGAGAGAATCTCAAGGGAAGGAGGAGACTAAAGACATCTGGACACACAGGGCAGACAGAGAGGACACGATACGAGCCAATGAGGAAGACGACCCGAGAGCAGGAGACTTCTGCTCGCCCTCCCTTCTCCATGAGACACACTGACACTGTCTCTCCTCAAACCCAGACACACACTCGCTTGTGAGCATGCACACGCCACCGGCTCATATTCATATTTGTCATGACTTCTAGCCAAAAGCAATCTCTAGCCGACGTACTCTCTGAAGGCATGCATGCAAGGTTACACTTTTCCCAGATGACCATTCATTTGTACTGGCATCATGACACCTACTCTCAGAGAGACTGTGCAGGAAACCCGAGCAAGCTCTCAGAACAACCACCTACAACTTACACACACACAACCACACTCAACCCCCTTAGCAACCACCCTGAACCCCCTTATCGACCACCCTGAACCCCCTTAGCGACCAGCCTGAAACCCCTTAGCAACCACCCTGAACCCCCTTAGCAACCACTCTGAACCCCCTTAGCAACCACCCTCAACCCCCTTAGCGACCAGCCTGAACCCCCTTAGCAACCACTCTGAACCCCTTAGCAACCACCCTCAACCCCCTTAGCGACCAGCCTGAACCCCCTTAGCAACCACCCTGAACCCCCTTAGCAACCACTCTGAACACCCTTAGCAACCACCCTGAACCAACCACCCTGAACCCCCTTAGCAACCACCCTGAACCCCGTTAGTAACCACCCTGAACCGCCTTAGCAACCAGCCTGGACCCCCTTAGCAAACACTCTGAACCCCCTTAGCAACCACCCTGAACCCCCTTAGCAACCACCCTGAACCCCCTTATCGACCACCCTGAACCCCCTTAGCGACCACCCTCAACCCCCTTAGCGACCAGCCTGAACCCCTTTAGCAACCACTCTGAACCCCCTTAGCAACCACCCTGAACCCCTTTAGCAACCACCCTGAACCCCCTTAGCAACCACCCTAAACCCCCTTAGCAACCATCCTGAACTGCCTTAGCAACCACCCTGAACCCCCTTAGTAACCACCCTGAACCCCTTTAGCAACCACCCTGAACCCCCTTAGCAACCACCCTGAACCGCCTTAGCAACTAGCCTGAACCCCCTTAGCAACCACCCTGAAACCCCTTAGCAACCAGCCTGAACCCCCTTAGCAACCACCCTGAACCCCCTTAGCAACCACCCTGAACCCCATTAGCAACCACCCTCAACCCCCTTAGCAACCACCCTGAACCCCCTTAGCAACCACCCTTAACCCCATTAGCAACCACCCTGAACCCCCTTAGCAACCACCCAGAACCCCATTAGCAACCACCCTCAACCCCCTAAGCAACCACCCTGAACCCCCTTAGCAACCAGCCTGAACCCCCTTGGCAACCAGCCAGAACACACTTGGCAATGTCCTAGCAACTACCCAAAACAAATAATGCATATAGCAACACCTTGGCAACCAGCCAATTTTGTATGCGCAAACACCAGCCATATTTTGTTAATAAAATATAAAAATATATTGCAGTTGTAAAGATATACTGTATGACTGTGGATTTGGGATCTCTATTGCAGTCGCCGTCCTTATGTGACTGGTCATGGCTTTATATAACAGACCTGGTTTTGTTTGTTAAATTTAGACCCGAGACCCAGATTGAATAATTTATTTATTTTTTCAGGACCGTTTCAGTATGTCAGACTGAGTCTTGTCAGGGAGAGAGAGAGAGAGAGAGAGGTCGGGTCAAGACAGCCAGAAGATGCTTCAGATTTATCCAACAGCCTGAAGTGGAGGACAGACAACACTGATGAGACGAGAGAGAGACAGGACATGAACTAAATGTTGACAGTTTAATGTAATGTTAACCAATAAAGCTAGGTGCTTTCTTAAGTTTGATCATTAATCTGCTATGTCATGTTTATGACAGGTTGTGTTGTCTTAGTAATGTCAAGTTGTCATGACAACGACAAAACATGCATAAAACTTCCTTCATATTCATAACATGCATCATGTCATGATTATGAAGGTGTCATGTCAGTCCTTTGCACACCCCTTCAAGTAAAGTGTTCCCTATGTCATAAACAGCCTGATAGCATGACATCATCAATAGTGCTAATCCTCGGCTGGTGGTCAGAGTATCCGACATGCGAGACCAGACTCTGACGATCCTCCGTCATCTCCTCCAGCAGTCCCTCCTGTAATCCAATTGACTTCGGCACACACCCTTGTCTGTCATACAACTAACCCGATTGAAACACTCCATGCGGCTCCCACTGGAATCTTAATGGTCCATTCCGCTGCACTGGGCCATCTACATAAAGCCTTATACTGCAGATCTGCTCCAAACCCTGTCTACATAGGCAGCTGCCTTCGAAGACAACATCCCAACCTCAGAAGTGAACACTCTCCACTCTCATGTGCAATTAGACATGTGACTGTATCAAATTTTCATATGATGCTTTTATGGCGTGTTGATTTAAAGGCTTAGTTCACTTTAAAAAAAAAAAAAAAACTTTTGCTGATAATTTACTCAATCCCATGACTAATGACCAAAACGATCGGTCATTTAAAAAAATAAATAAAAAAGTTCAAACGAATCTTTTTTAGAGTCATTTCGTCCGTTGAATGAACCAAATGACTCTAAAAAGATTCGTTCATTTTGATGAACGAGTTCAAACAGGAGAGTCACGAACGCGCATCACAGAACAGAGCAAGGCGAGCATTTGTGCTTATAAAACTTAAACTTTTTTATTTATTTTTTAAATGAGCGCTCGTTTCGCTTGATAAGTCCCTTATTCATCGTCTGGTGTCGTTTAAAGCCCTTTGAAGCTGCACTGAAACTCTCATTTGGACCTTGAACCGTTTGGACCCCATTGAAGTCCATTATATGGAGAAAAATCATCAAAAACCTTAATTTCTTTTCCACTTTTTTTTTAAAAAGTGAACTACTCCTTTAAGTTACAAAACCTAAAACAAAAAGAACTCTGAATATTTAAATACAATTAAAAAATGCCTAAAAAATTATAAAAATGTTTCAACAAAGCGATTAAAGCGCAAAAGAACTATAAAAAAAAAGTATTTTGTGCTGTGATGAACAACATAGCGAATACAAAATTCTAAATGGCTGTTTGGAACATTTAAATACTGAAAAGTATTCTAAAAATGCATGCTAAAAATCTAAATAATTCGTATATTCACTGTATTTTGGAGTGCCCAAGATAACCATACCGTACGTTATAGCGATATATTGTATTATCAGCACATGTCTACCTTCAATGCATGCACAAGTTAACATG
The DNA here is from genome assembly GCF_988280905.1 of Pimephales promelas. Lineage (NCBI taxonomy): Eukaryota > Metazoa > Chordata > Actinopteri > Cypriniformes > Leuciscidae > Pimephales > Pimephales promelas. Next base: position 38,267,186 of record NC_142776.1, read on the forward strand.
AGCGCTAGTTTGGAACAAAGCTTTTGTTTGCGTAATGTGCATATTTGATTTAAACTCTTGCTGCACCTGTTTTTATATCAAAAAATGACAGATACGATTTTTAAAGACCATAAGAATGACTAGAAAAAAATTGGGTTGTACTTTATTTTAAATGGATAAATATTTTAAATTTTATATTGAGAAATATTAAGTAACTTCATGTACTATGGGGTTATGGTTAAGATTAGGTTGAGCATGTAATTATGCATAATTTACGGCTTTACTATGGTAACATGTTACAAGGTCACTGTAAAATAAAGTGTTTACCAAAAATTGTATTTACTAAAAAAACAATACTATAACTATTTGATTTTTTTTTATCTAATCAAATGCAAATAATGCAAATAATGGATGGATAATCAATCCTCCCATTTTGTGCTGTCCTTCAATCTTATAATGCATCTTTAGCCTTTTTCCAGCCCTAAACTAATCTGGTTTGCAGCCTAAACATCGGCTTAATGTTGGGCTGAAGCAGATGTTAAATTGGACAAGACATTACGTACGTTTTACGTTATAGCTGGATATGACTGATTTCAGCAAGGAAACTTGTGAGAGAAAGTCTGTAGTTGAATAATTTAAAGGCAATAAAAGCCAATTTCATAATAAAATTTGAATTGCTGAATGGTCTAATTGTTCTGGAGACGTTCAAATATAATTTGAAGTACTTTCAGCAGACATTCAGAGACACAGATATTGATTAAGCTGCATTAAAACATTATCACCAAATCCACCCCAGCCTGATGACTTCATTATAGCTCATGTTCACTCGAACGAATGAACCATCTCTCACACTGCATACAAATAATATTCATCTATCAGATTTTTCCAGTAATAAGAAACAAAATTATATGCAGGCCAAGAACCACACCGTCCATAGAATGAACTGAAATTTCAAACACTTTATACATAATGGTGAAGATATTGCGCCAACTAGTGGTTGAGGTAATAAAATAGATAAACCATATGAGACCCAGATCCAGACTTAAAGTACTGACACTCAGACGAAACTCAATCCAAAGCCATGCTTACGTCTCAAAACACAAGACCAAAACCACACGATCAAGTCTCCTAGTTTTACATTATTTCAAATTTTAAATGTTGCCGTGCCAACTAACTAAAAATAAAGAAGTTAGTACTAAAATTACAACAAAAAATAAACTGAAACAAAACTAAATTAAAGAATTGTAGAAAACTCAAAGTGAACACGAAATCTCAGAAGATTAAATTTCTAAAACTTAAAGTAAAATCAAAATCAAACAGAACTAAATCTAATTCAAAATATTAATAAAATAAAGATAAATTAGGCTATACTACAATGACAGAGTCAAGAAAATAAATAAAATAATACATGCATGCATTTAAAGAAATTAATTTACCAGAAAATAAATAAAAAATATTGTTGGTTTAACTTAAAAAAGTAAGTAACCTGGTTGCTTTAAAATTGTAAGTTGGAAATTGTAATGAAGGAGATTAATTTAACCATCAGAAACTCAAAATTATATGTTATCTGAACTAAATAAATTATTTAAGTTGATTTGACAAAAGAAAAAATGTTGTGATTACTACACTGTAAAAAAATATTGTTGGTTTAACTTAAAAAAAATAAGTAACCTGGTTGCCTTAAAATTTTAAGTTGATTGAACTGGAAAAAGTGAGTTAATACAATGAAGGAACTCATTAGAAACTCAAAATAATAAGTTATCTCAACTAAATAAATTATTATAAAGTTGATTTGACAAAAGAAAATATGTTGTGATAACAAATCTTGAAAATATTTTTTACAGTGTATAGTAAAATAAAAATAATTCATTCTAATATTTTTTTTTACATTGTATTCAATATGCTCATGAGAGGGTTGCAATGCTAGAAACATCTGTATCTGCTAAATAATAGTGACATCACAACACCACGACATCATCATAAGCCAGCGCGGTGATGTCATCTCACACCGTGCCTCGGGCTTTTAAAACACCAAATTACAAGCCACACAAAAGTGCCACATGTGAAGATTATGAGACTTTCCACACTCAAAGAGCAGCCAGCCGCGTAAACATGATCCAGCTAATGCTTGCTAGCTGGGATTTACTCACTGGAAGCTTAAGAAATCTGCAAAAACAGGTTTAAGAACATACATACAGTATCAACTCACTGCTGGAGACACGGATGACAGATGATGATGATGATGCAGGAAAATCTTCACAGGTCCAACTTAGACTTTCTCCAAGATTCAAAGTTAAGTGTTCAACCTTCGTTTGAGTCTCCTAATAAAACCAGCCGTGATCCAGAGGAGAGTCTCCCATCATCTTCATTCACACACATACATGTATTCTCTTCACCAGTAAATGGACGAGCTGGCGCATGTCCAGGTTGGATGGATATTCTTCCTAAGACCTGCACTGAGGGCTATTAGCAGTGGATATGGATCCGACCTGACATGTCTAGAGCTCATAGAGGTTCGGATTTAAATGAATCACGGTGTATATTTCAGATATGTACAGACTACAGGCTTTAAAGGAGTAGTTCACTTTAAAAAACTTTTGCTGATAATTTACTCGCCCCCGTATCATCCAAGATGTCCATGTCTGAAAAGAAATTAAGGTTTTTGATGAAAACATTCCAGGATTTTTCTCCATATAATGGACTTCAATGGGGTCCAAACGGTTCAAGGTGCAAATGAGAGTTTCAGTGCAGCTTCAAAGGACTTTAAACGACACCAGACGATGAATAAGGGTCTTATCAAGCGAAACGAGCGGCCATTTAAAAAAATGAATAACAAAGTTAAAGTTTTATAAGCACAAATGCTCGCCTTGCTCTGAAATCAAAACGAAAAAATCTTTTTTCGAGTCATTTCGTTCATTGAATGAACGGAATGACGCGAAAAAAGATTTGTTCGTTTTCATTTGTGCTTATAAAACTTAAACTTTTTTATTTATTTTTGAAATGGCCGCTCGTTTCGCTTGATAAGACCCTTATTCATCGTCTGGTGTCGTTTAAAGCCCTTTGAAGCTGCACTGAAACTCTCATTTGGACCTTGAACCGTTTGGACCCCATTGAAGTCCATTATATGGAGAAAAATCCTGGAATGTTTTCATCAAAAACCTTAATTTCTTTTCGACTGAAGAAAGAAAGACATGGACATCTTGGATGACATGGGGGTGAGTAAATTATCAGCAAAAGTTTTTTTTAAAAGTGAACTACTCCTTTAAAGTACATTATAAATGAAGATATAAAGTCAGAATTGATTGATATAAAGTCGCAATTGGGTTATAAAGTAAGAAATGCATGATATAAAGTCGAAATTGCGTGTTGTAAAGTCAGAATTGTGAGATATAAAGTCAGAATTGATTTGTATAAAGTTTTTATATCAATAGATATAAAATATTGTGTGTTGTAAACTCAGAATTGCGAGTTATAAACTATCCTGAGAGGAAAAAGTCCCCTAGAATTGGTCTAATAACTCGCAATTGCGACTATATATCTCACAGTTCTGAGAAAAGATGTCAGAATTTCGACACATAAACTCGCAATTGTGAGAAAAAAAGTCAGAGTTGTGAAATAAAAGTCTCAATTCCGTCTTTTTTTTCTCACAATTGCGACTTTATTTCTCACAATTCTGACTTCATATCTCGCAATTGTGAGAGAAAAAGTCGCAATTATTATTATTATTATTTTATTCAGTGGCGGAAACAAGCTTCCAGTTTTGTCATAATTTCACCTTTTTGTCATAATTATAACTTAGTATGTCATCATTTCTACGTGTTGTTATCATTGACTATTCATAATTTGGACTTTTTATCTCGTAATTAGGACTTTTTGTCATAATTGACTTGTCAAAGCATGTTTTTTTTTTCTTATATGGCGGAAATTGACTTACATAAGTAATACTGATGAATCACTACTAGCCTATATGATGATGATGAAGATGAGAATAATGATAGTGAATATGTTAACTTTTTATTATTATGAAGATTATGATCATAATGATGATGGTGATGATGAAGTTTTTTGCAAAATTAAAGGCACTTGATCATTTTCCTCATCCTCATCATCATCATCATTCTAAAAAAACACACAACATGACATGTTTTTTTTTTTACATTGCTTTAACTCATCAAAATAAGTTTAAAAAGCAATTTTCTACTTTTTTAATTCAAGTTGATTGTATTTAAAAAATTTAAGGCAGCAACTTTTATTTAAAGAGGGATCAGCATCACATCAAGGTGACGCTGATACTGATGATGATGATGAAGGTGATGATTAAAGTGTGTCTCTATCTAGTCCTGTTCATCAGTGTGTGAGGCAGCTCTCTCTCTCTCTCTCTCTCTCTCTCTCTCTGCAGACAGGCTCAAGTTTCATCCGCATTACAGGCAGAACTGCAGCCACTCGTTTATCAGGCTTTACTGGACTGAATCTAATGGAGTGATCCATCCAAAACAGCAGCAGAGTCTCTGTTTCACATCAACCGGGCTGCGTTTACTCAGCTAATGCTCTTTAGCTCTGCTTATTCCATTAAGACCACAGTCATGATTATAGTCTCTCACAGAAAATCAACAGCGCCGAACAAAATCCAGCAGGGGCTCGGCACGTGTTAGGTTTATCGCTGAAATATACAAGGAGAAAAACAGAAACTCAAGCACAGTCAGATATTTATAGCGCTATCATGAACGTGCAATTCCTAATCAATAATAACAACTCTAAAAGCCAAAAGCAAGTGATTGTGAGAGAGAAAAAAGATCGAGAGAGCACGCAAAAGAAAGGGTGTGTCTACAAGTCAGTACAGACTGGAGGAGTGAGCGCGCCCTCTTCTGGTCATTCCCTGAAAATGCGCGTACACACTGACCAATATTTGTTACTTGGCGAGTACAGAAGTTGAATTATACATTTGTTTTTTTCTTATTTATGTGGGAAATTTCCCCCAAAAATGCTCATCGTCATCATATATTTCAAACTAGCTAGTGATAGTGAGAGAGAGCACGCAAAAGAAAGGGTGTGTCTACAAGTCAGTGCAGACTAGAGGAGTGAGCGCGCCCTCTTCTGGTCGTTCCCTGAAAATGCGCATACACACTGACCAATATTTACAATTCTCATTCGTTAGTAGATATGAGTAAGTGGAACACAAAAGGAGATATCCAAGCAGCTCTAACAATAAAAAGTGCATAAAATCACAAATATATAGGCTATAATCTAGCTTTCTGAAAGCATTCATTAGCTTTGTGTGATAAGGACGCCAAAATTAAAGTCCTAAAAATCATTTCAAGCAACATAACATAAGGGGGGTGAGTAAATTGTAAGTAATAAGTACATTTTTATTTTTGGGTTAAGTCCCTCCAATGGCCATCATACTCAAGAGACTATACAAAAATAATTAATTTCTTAATTAACTAATTAATGCCAGTTCAGCTAATACAATCAATTTACATTCAATTTAACATTATTTTTGCGGAATTTATGACTGATTGATTTCACAGGTTAACAAACCAACAACACATATAAAATAATCATTTACTCACAGATGCTGAGGGAACTGTGTGTTACAGAGCCATGCCGTGCGTAATGCTGAAGAAATGAAGCAGCAGTTCTTTCATTCATCACACACACACACACACACTTCGACTTCACCCTCTCTCTCACAGAGCACATGAAACCCTTTCTGTCTTCGGCTCCCGTTTCTCCAGCGCTGGATTAAAGCATCGGTCACACACTCGTGCTCAGAGGCTGGTCACAGCGGATGTCCAGAGGTGGACCACTGTGTGTGTGTGTGTGTGTGAGGCCAAAAGGTTGTAGAAAAGGCTTCTGTAACACACACAGTTGAAAAATGAGCTTTAGGACATTCCTTGCTCAGTCCCGAGGCTATGGATCAGTTTCCAACACTCTCTCTCTTCGCATCCACAATCGAAGGAGGTCATTGGATCAGATGAATCTGTGCCGGACGAACTGCACCATCAGCAGGATCACACTGAAGATGCATGCTGGGATATCCACGTGCAGCTGTGAACATGCAACACAGGCCCGGTTTCACAGACAGGGTTTATATCAAACCAGGATTAGGATTCTTAGTTCAATTAGGACATTTCAGTAGCATTTGTAAATGTGCCTTAGGAAATAAACATTAGTGGTGTGCATCTGGAGACTAAACATTAACACTGACGTATCTTAAGATATCAGGGCTTTCAGTTAAAACAGCTCAAACATGCATTTAATCTGAGAGACTAGATTAAACCTGGCCTGTGAAACCGGGGGACAGAGAGAAACAGAGGCCATTGGATATATATTATTTTATGTTTAAAATGAGGTCTTAACTGTTTAAGTTGTCTTAACAAAAAAGTGCAGTGCCAAATGTTGGTACTTTTAAATATCTGTACCAGGGGAAAATTGGATTACCATGTCTGCATTTCATGGTTCTTAAATGTTTACACACTGTAGTGAAAAACAACTAACTTTTTCTTAACCAACTAACTAGCATCAACTATCTAACTATCCGGATATATTTCTTTAACTAACTTGATTTATTTCTTAACTAGCTAACTAACCTGCTTTATTTCTTATACTAATATGCTTTATTTCTTAACTAACTAGCCTGATTCAACTAGTGAGTTAACTAACATCAACTATCCAACTGACCTGATTTCTATAAATGACTAGATTTATTTAACTAACCTGCTTTATTTCATAACCAACTAAATAATATGATTTATTTCTTAACTAACCTGATATTTTTTAACTCTCTTGTTAACTAAAATCAACTAACTAACCTGATTTAACCAACTCACTAACTTAATTAATGTATTTATTAACTTCCTAGGTAAATATCTTGCTTTATTTCTTAACCAACAACTAACTAGCTTGCTCTTAACCAACTATCTAATATGTTTTATTTCTTAACAACTAATCTGCTTTTTTCTTAACCAACTAACTAACATCAACTTTCTATATTTCTTTAACTAACTTGATTTATTTCTTAACAAGCTAACTAACCTGCTTTATTTCTTATACTAACATGCTTTATTTCTTAACTAACTATCCTGATTCAACTAGTGAGTTAACTAACATCAACTATCCAACTGACCTGATTTCTATACTAGATTTATTTAACTAACCTGTTTTATTTCATAACCAACTAAGATGCTTTATTTCTTTACTGACTAACATGATATTTTCTTAACTCTCTTGTTAACTAACTAAAATCAACTAACTAACCTGATTTAACCAGCTCACTAACTTAATAACTTAATAATGTATTATTAACTTCCTAGCTAAATAACTTGCTTTATTTCTTAACCAACAACTAACTAGCCTGCTCTTAACCAACTACCTAATATGTTTATTTCTTAACAACTAATCTGCTTTTTTCTTAACCAACTAACTAACATCAACTTTCTATATTTCTTTAACTAACTTGATTTATTTCTTAACTAGCTAACTAACCTGCTTTATTTCTTAACAAACTAATATGCTTTATTTCTTAACTAGCCTGATTTTGCTTAACCAACTAGTGAGTTAACTATACATCAACTATCAACTGACCTGATTTCTTTAAATAATTAGATTTATTTAACTAGCCTACTTTATTTCATAACCAACTAAATAATATGATTTATTTCTTAACTAACCTGATATTTTTTTTAACTCTCTTGTTAACTAAAATCAACTAACTAACCTGATTTAACCAACTCACTAACTTAATAACTTAATAATGTATCTATTAACTTCCTAGCTAAATAACTTGCTTTATTTCTTAACCTACAACTAACTAGTTTGCTCTTAACGAACTACCTAATGTTTTATTTCTTAACAACTAATCTGCTTTTTTCTTAACCAACTAACTAACATCAACTTTCTTTATTTCTTTAACTAACTTGATTTATTTCTTAACTAGCTAACTAACCTGCTTTATTTCTTAACAACCTAATATGCTTTATTTCTTAACTAACTGGCCTGATTTATCTTAACCAACTTGTGAGTTAACTAACATCAACTATCCAACTGACCTGATTTCTTTAAATAATTAGATTTATTTAACTAACTAGCCTGCTTTACTTCATAATCAACTAAATAATATGCTTTATTTCTTAACTAACCTGATATTTACTTAACTTTCTAGTTAACTAACTGAAATCAACTAACTAACCTGATTTATTTAACTAACTCACTAACTTAATAACTGTATGTATGTATTAACTTTCTAGCTAAGTAACTTGCTTCATTTCTTAACCAACAACTAGCCTGCTCTTAACAACTACCTAATACATTTTATTTCTTAACTAAACTGCTTTTTTCTTAACCAACTACCTAACCAATTAACTCAGTCAACTATCTAATTGTCCTGATTTATTTATTTAACTTGATTTATTTCTTAACTAACTGAAATGCTTTATTTCTTAACTATCAACTAACTAGCCTTGTCTTTTCTTAACCAACTAACTAGCTAGTTAACTCATTTTCTTTGGTTTGTTGTTTGCTGGTGAGCTCCAGCGGTGTGTCATTGTGTTTGGTGTGAGGAGGGTGAGGGATTCCAGTCCTCTAACACACACCGTTTAAGGTCAAGAACATTTCATGGGTCACGGCAACACTGCATGTCTTCCAGAAAACATTACAAAACTACAAACACATTACACCATGCTCTTACAGACACAAACTGTACGCTATACACATTGTATGGTAGTTCAACTATCAAACTATGAATAAGAGACATTACATAAGTACATTATAAATAATTCTACATTTGTATTTGATTGTTCAGCACACATACTCCTCTAGTAAAGCATCGTCTTTCATGGTCAACGAACAATAAATAATATAATAGTCATTCACAAAAACAAAACTGTCAAATAGTGTTTTGAGAAGAGCCAGACAGGTTAGAGCTCTCTCTCTCTCTCTCTCTCTCTCTCTAGACTCATATGAGGACTCTCTCTCTCTGTGTCTTTCTCTCTCTCTCTCTCTCTCTCTCTCCCAGCCTCATCCTCTCTGGACTCATATGAGGACTCTCTCTCTCTCTCTCTCTCTCTCTCTAGACTCATATGAGGTCTCTCTCTCTCTCTGTCTTTCTCTCTCTCTCTCTCCCTCTCCATCAGGCTCATCCTCTCTGGATATATCCTCCTCATATGAGGACTCTCTCTCTCTCTCTCTCTCTCTCTCTCTCTCTCTCTCTCTCTCGACTCATATGAGGACTCTCTCTCTCTCTCTCTAGACTCATATGAGGTCTCTCTCTCTCTCTCTGTCTTTCTCTCTCTCTCTCTCTCTCTCTCTCTCTCTCTCTCTCTCTCTCGACTCATATGAGGACTCTCTCTCTCTCTCTCTAGACTCATATGAGGTCTCTCTCTCTCTCTCTGTCTTTCTCTCTCTCTCTCTCCCTCTCCATCAGGCTCATCCTCTCTGGATATATCCTCCTGCATATGAGGACTCTCTCTCTTTCTTTCTCTCTCTCTATCAGGCTCATCCTCTCTGGACTTGTATGAGGACTCTCTCTCTCTCTCTCTGGACTCATATGAGGACTCAGACTCTGCTGTCCGCTCTGTGATCTTCTAGTGAAGCAGAATCACACACACACTATCTATCACTGCAGGTAAGAGCTTTACGATTACTTCAAATGAATGCGGGGAAAGACCGAACACGTGTGTTTTGACCATTTATCCAGGTATGATATCAGACGAGTATACGGTCACACTTTAGAAAAACGTCTCATTTGTTAACGTTAGCTAAAACGAACTATCAATTAGCAATATACTTTTACAGCATTTATTCATCTTGGTTAACTTTAGTTAATATAAAGACAATTCTTCATTGTTTAGTTATGCCTCAATGTATTAACTAATGTATAACAGATTCACATTTTGATTGAGAATGTATTAGTAAAAGTTCAACATTTATTCAGCTAAATAAATAAAGGTTGAAATTTACATTATCCGAGATTAATAAAAGCTTTGGTTCATGTTAACTAATCCTAACAAAGTAAACCTCATTGTAAAGTGTTACAGAGGCGGCTATATAAATCATATTGCATAATACTGTATATGCAATGATGTTACAGGAGATAAACCATCCATTATTATGAAGAACTCTGAAAACACACAAAATCCAGAGTAGACAAAAATATTGTCACAAGGCAAATTAGTTTATGCCTAATGAAGATGAGTTTCTGTAATGTTGCATTTGTGTGTGTGTGTGTGTGTGTGTGTAGGGATGCCGCTCGGAGGAGGAAACAAGTGTGGCTGCTGTAAGAAGACGGTGTATTTCGCAGAGGAGGTCCAGTGTGAGGGACAGAGCTTCCACAAGTCCTGCTTTCTGTGCAGTACGTCACACACACACACACACACATCAGTCACTCTGTCTGTTCAATCAAACCAAAGCAAGTCAAATATAAGTTTGGTGGACCAAACACTCCGTATTCACATCACAATACAGTGTGAGAGATGGGAGCGCATGTTCACGCTCAAGCCGATAATAGACACACACACACACACTGATGCAAACGTTCACCAGCTCTATAATACACTCTTAGAAGAAAAGGTTCTATATAGAACCTTAAAAGGTTCTATCAGCGCTACGTATTTGGAACACCTTAAAGGTTCTATACACTCTTAAAAAAGGGTTCCTCTGGGTTCTATATAGAACCCTGGGGTTCCATACTTGGCCAATAGAACCTTTTACCAAAAAAAAAAAATGGTTCTATATAGTGAGTTCCATATATGGAACCATTTCTGGTTCTAAATAGAACCATTTCTTGTAAAAGTGTAGAGTATTTTAAGCATAAAGGATATGCATGTTCGTGTGAGATTCTCCATGTGGAAATGGGTGGTGATGGGTAGTCCTGTGGAGAGAGGGCGCCGTTAACCGTCCGGAAAACGGAAAGATTATTCATGCAGACGCTTTATATCATGGAAAATATAACGTACTGTTCACCAACAAAACTGTCAGCTCTGAATGCACTATGGCAAGCCGTTTTAACTTTTATTCATTTCCAGGATGTGAATTCTTGATATCAACAATTTAATTGCTGATATCTGTAACTGTATTTTCACTAGTGAAATGGCTCCATAGGCTGCCATTCAAAATCAATTGTTGATATCAAGAATTGATTTTTTACTAGTAGAAATATCATTTTTGATATCAATAATTACATTGTTACTAGTAAAAATGTGAATTCCTGATATCAATAATTAAATTGTGACTAGTTGAAATGTCTATTCTTGATAACAATTCAATTGCTACTAGTAAAAATTATAAGTTTTGATATCAGATGTATTTCTGATATCAATAATATTTCAGATATCTAAAACGGCTTTCTCACTAGTAAAAATCACATTCATGATTTCATTGTCACTAGTAAAAATTTAATTTTTGATATCAAAAATGAACATTGTTAATAGTAGCTAAATTAGTAGTTACTAATTTAATTATAAATCAAGAATAGACATTTCAACTAGTGACAATTTAATTATTGATATCAGGAATTCACATTTTTACTAGTAACAATGTAATTATTGACATCAAAAATTATATTTCTACTAGTAAAAAATCCATTTTTGATATCAACAATTTATTTCAGCCTATGGTGACATTTCACTAGTGAAAGTACAATTACAGATATGAGCAATTAAATTCTTGATATCAATAATTCCTATCCTGTGGATCACATTCATAGTTTTTCTGTCGTATAAAAATATTTCTTTTTTTTTTTTTTAAATCAGTTGCATTTATTTTAGGGCTGTGCAAAAAATAATTGCGATTAATCGCATCCAAAATAAAAGTTTGTGTTTACATAATATATTTGTGTGTGTGCTGTATATAATTATTTTGTATATATAAATACACACACATGCATGTATATATTTAAGAAAACATGTTATTCATATATAAAATATTTATATTTATATAATATAGATTATGTATTTATATATATATATATATACAGAATTTAGGTGCAAATAATTCTTAAATATATACATGCATGCATAGGTATTTATATATACAAAATAATTATATACAGCACACACAAATATATTATGTAAACACAGATTAATCGCAATTAATTTTAATTGCTTGCTTTAATGTACACATTTAAAAGTAGTTTGAGCTCCTGAAGTCCTTGGAGTGTAAATCTGGCATGATTTTGGATTCGGGACAGAGCAGCGAGTCCATCTTTTCTGTTTAACAGCGAGTCCATATTAGGTGTTGTACAAAACAACCCCGCGGTGGATTCGTCTGCCTTTTATGGCTGCAGATCTGTGCAACTAATGGATGTTTATGTGCGAGACATTAACATTGATGATGCATCAGTATTATATCACCAAATCCCAGAGAGAGTGTATATGTTAGGATTGAGGTTTTACCTCCTGCACATGTCATGTTTGTCAGATGTTTCGCCTCGGGTGTCCCGCAGTTTAGCTAACCTAGTGAAAAATAAATATAACCAAATGTATTTTAAATACATTTACATATGAATGTACTACTTACCCTTTAATATACATACCCTACAGTTGTACTGTTGGTGTACTTAATTGATATACCTGCTAAATTGGAACAACTAATTTGGTGCCACTTTATATAAAGTATTAAAATCTATTACATTTTTAAAGCAGTATTATCCTACACTAAACCTAAACTAATCTTGACAAACTATATATCATTTTGAAAGCTTATAATCCCTAGTTTTCATATTTTTCAAAATATATTACAGAGGAGCCGTAATTTATCAATTTGCAACAAGAATATTTTCATACTCTAAGGCGTGTTTAGACCTTTATTTTGAAATTGTGACGAACATGAAAAATCATGAAAGAAGGGTAGAAACTTGTTTGTTTTCATGCCAAGAGTTCAAAAGATAGCCTCCATTCAATTATTTTATAATTATAATAATTATTATTTAATATGGAAATGGAGGCGCCCTTATATGGGCAGTAATGGAGTCTGGTTGTCATCTAGTGGAAAAGTTTGGTACTGCGCCCAAACAAAATCTCACTGAAAGCTAATTTTTTGAGAAATCAACCTAAAATTTGAAACACAACTTATTCAGATTTTTGGCTTTGATTTTTTTTAGATTTTGTTTTAGAGTCGCCCAGGTTTTGAAATATATATTTTATATAAAATATGAATAATTAATTTTTTTATATTGTACATTTTCATAAACTCAAACTTCTATAACTTTTTTTCTGTTTCACATTCTTAATTTATTTCACTTCTACAAAAATCTGCCAAATGTCTTCTTTAAAACGAGACCAATCTTACGTCACATTCCAAAGCATTCTTGAATTACAACCATTTAAGTTCGAAATGTGCATTTTCATCTATATTCAAAAAGGGGGGTGACACTTAAGGGAAGTACTATGTACTTACATCGAAAAATAAGTACAATGTAAATAAAAGTTGATTATTTTGCTATTAAAAACACATTATCCTCAGAGAACAAACAGTCTTGCAATGTGTGCTTTGACCATGCATCTCCTGTGTTTACTGCAGTGGTGTGCAAGAAGAATCTGGACAGCACAACAGTCGCTGTGCATCAGGACGAGATCTACTGCAAGTCCTGCTACGGCAAGAAATACGGCCCAAAAGGGTACGGCTTCGGTGGAGGAGCGGGAACTCTCAGCATGGACACGGGCGACGCTCTGGGAATCAAACCGGCTGGGTCAGGAAGGATGTTTCAATGAAAGCCCCCTATTTGTGTCTTTAGCAATGTGCATTAAAGTAGCTGGTGTGTGTTTGTCTCCCAGTCAAACATCCCATCATCCGACCAACAATCCCAACCCGTCAAAGTTCGCGCAGAAGCTCGGCGGTTCGGATGTGTGTCCTCGCTGTGGAAACGCCGTGTACGCGGCAGAGAAGGTGGTTGGAGGAGGAAATGTGAGTTGGATTTTCTTGATCTGACTTGTTGAGATACAGTCATTTTGCCTTAAAGGAGTAGTTCACTTTAAAAAAACTTTTGTTGATAATTTACTCGCCCCCATGTCATCCAAGATGTCCGTGTCTTTCTTTCTTCAGTCGAAAAGAAATTAAGGTTTTTGATGAAAACATTCCAGGATTTTTCTCCATATAATGGACTTCAATGGGGTCCAAACGGTTCAAGGTCCAAATGAGAGTTCCAGTGCAGCTTCGAAGGGCTTTAAACGACACCAGACAATGAATAAGGGTCTTACCTAGCGAAACGATCGGTCATTTAAAAAATAAATAAAGTTTTATAAGCACAAATGCTCGCCTTGCTCGAAGTCGAACGAAATTACTCGAAAAAAAGATTCGTTCATTTTGATAAAAAAGTTCGAACAGGGGAGTCACGAACGCTCATCACAGAACAGAGCAAGAGCATTTGTGCTTTTAAAACGTAAACTTTTTAAATGGCCGCTCGTTTCGCTCGATAAGACCCTTATTCATCGTCTGCTGTCGTTTAAAGTCCTTTGAAGCTGCACTGAAACTCTCATTTGGACCTTGAACCGTTTGGTCCCCATTGAAGTCCATTATATGGAGAAAATCCTGGAATGTTTTCATCAAAAACCTTAATTTCTTTTCCACTGAAGAAAGAAAGACACGGACATCTTGGATGACATGGGGGCGAGTAAATTATCAGCAAAAGTTTTTTTAAAAGTGAACTACTCCTTTAACCGAAACCTCATCTGGGAGATTTTCTTGATGTGATGAATTAATTTAATAAAAAGTCCTGATTGTTTTGGCTCGGTTGCTAAAATAAGTCTTATTATCCACTAAATCCAATTCAAACATAATACCATGACCTGCCCTCATATACAGTAATGCTGCAGCGCAATCTGGCAAAATCACAGTCGATCTGAACATGTCTGATGTTTTATATACAGCCACCCAGCACGACAAAACAAAAAAGAAATGATTTGACAAAAATAAACCCAGTGTATTTATGCGTGTCCTCCTAGTCTTGGCATAAGAGCTGCTTCAGATGTGCAAAGTGTGGAAAGAGTCTGGAATCCACCACCGTCGCAGATAAAGACGGAGAGATTTACTGTAAAGGTCAGGATCAAACATCATGCACACAGGTGAAACTCGAAAAATAAGAATATTGTGCAAAAGTTTTTATATATATATATATATATAAACTTTTGCACAATATTCTTAATTTTTGCACAAAATTCTTATTTATATATATATATATATATATATATATATGCATGATTATACTTTTCAGAGGGCCGACATGTCTGCATTTCAAATCCTTTTTTAATAAATTGATTTTACATTTTACAAAAATGCTGGGTTGTTTCAACCCAAAAGTGGGTCAAATATGGACAAACCCAAATGTTGGATTAAAAATGCAATTTAAAAAATTACAATTGAAAGTAAAAGTAAATCATAATCATCACAATTATAACTTTTGCAGGATTTTCTCATTTTTCGAGTTTCACCTGTACAGTTGATATTTATAATAACATTGTCTACACTGGGTTGTTTTAACCCAATTCGCCTTATTCACGGCAGCGCCATCTTTGATTTTTAATGAGAATGAAAGCGAGGCTGTGAGGGATAGACTTGCATCTCTTCAATGGGCTGTACTGTTATTTAATGTGTTTTCGGGTTGTTCTGCTCATGAAACACTGGAAAAATATAATTCAAAGAAATGTTAGTTGACGAAAAACTCCTGACAATGTAAGCTGTGGCAAATTGTAAGTAATTTAGCCGCTTTATTCAGCTTTTTACAGCGGATGCCATTGGAAACACGGTAAGTCTATCCCTCACAGCCTCACTTTCATTCCTGTCATGGCGCTGATCTGAATAAGGTCTATTTTGGGTCAAATATGGACAAACCTAAACGTTGGGTTAAAAATGTAATTAAAAAATTTAACCCAATGGCTGGGTTTGTCCATATTTGACACAAAGTTGGGTTAAAACACAGCAATTTTTGTGTATTATTATTCATTCTTTACTATAACATTTATATTTAATATGTATAACAGTACTTATTTGAATAATATTTATATTTATATTTATATAGGGTGCTATGCTAAGAACTTTGGACCGAAGGGCTTTGGCTTTGGACAGGGAGCTGGAGCTCTGGCTCACGCTCAATAGACACACAGCTGACATCGGTGAACCCAGGAGCTCAAACTCGTCACTTAATCACATACACACACACCTCTAATACATGTTATACACACACAAGTGCCATTCCTGGTGCTCAGTATGTACTAAATCCAATAAACGGGGTTTCATGTGAAATCCAACTGACATTTTTGCTATAATAAAACTGGGTTGTTTTTCCGTGTACTTGGATTTATGCGTTATATTTTTTTTTTATAAGTTCAAAATAAATAGTTAAAGCAATTATCTGACATATGCATTTGCATATGCTTTTGAAAATATAAAAACTAAGAATGCATGAGTTTAATTATAATTTGAAGTTTGCAAACACAGAAAGCATTGAATACTCTGAATGACATCATACACACATGAAAAACACAAGTGTGATGAGGAACAAAGCGTGTTTATGTGCCTGAGCCTGTCACGGCCCCGATCTAATGAGACGACGCCACAAAGACAGCAGATAAGACCATCAGAGAGATTGTAATGCATTCATCTAGAGACTAATTCAGAATTAAACAATGGAAACAAATAAACAAAACTGATCTCAGAGCAGCTGCCGGCGGAACAATCATCCACAGAAGAACGTTCCCATCAAAGTTGCCAGATGCGAAAGCACAAGCATGCTACGAATGCTAAACTACACTCTAAAAAATGCTGGGTTGTTTTAACCCAACTTTGGGTCAAATATGGACTAACCCAGCCGTTGGGTTAAATTTTTAAATTACATTTTTAACCCAGCATTTTGGGTTTGTCCATATTTGACCCAAAATTGGGTTAAAACAACCCAGCATTTTTTAGAGTGTAGTGAACTGCCCAGTCACTCTAAGAAGAAAAGATTCTATATAGAACCTTAAAAGGTTCTGTCAGCGCTATGTATTTGGAACCCCTAAAAGGTTCTATACACTCTTAAAAAAAAAATGTTCCTCTGGGTTCTATATAGAACCCTGGGGTTCCATACTTGGCCAATAGAACCTTTTACCAACAAAAAAAATGGTTCTATATAGTGAGTTCCATATATGAAGCGGGGGATGGAACCATTTCTGGTTCTAAATAGAACCATTTCTTCTAAGAGTGTACTATAGTGCCTACTATTATACTTCAGAAATAGTATGTGAAGCAATATAAACATTTCAAATAGTATTACTGTATATGCTACATGATTGTCACACAAACTCAATATGTTGATTTTTTTTGTGCATTCACATATTATTTTGTGTAAAAATGCCAATGTTAGCAGTGCATCAGAAAGATATGTAAAATTAAAACAGTAGATATTGCTTTGAATGTGCATGCATTGCTGGAGTGAAGGACTTTTATTAGACACAAACACTCTTTAAAACTACCGCCAGAGGGCGCCACATCTTATTATAGCTGCAACACAGAAAATCTTCAATTATTGTGGCATGATGAATTGAATGTATATTTTATTTTGAAATATTTTGAACAGTACAGCTCACACAATACGTCTATAGTGCGAGTCTGGCTTGTGTTTTTATAGTGCTTAACAGTTTATAAAAAGCAGGAGATAATTGGCTGTCTGGAGGTCTGAATATTTTTAATAGACCCACATGGAAGATTTCACCACAGCTTTAGCCCGGGGCTAGTTGTCACATCCGTATGGCAGTAAAAATTGAATTTGAGACATGTTTATTTTGTCACATTAGTTTTGTATGTTGCTTCCGAACACTTCATTCAAAATGCATATATTTTGTGAATTACATCCTTTAAACTAATATATTTGTGTAGCTGCAGTTAAATAAACATATTCGTATCAAGTATTTTATATGATTTTGAGCATTTTTTTTCCAAATATATATATATATAATTAACATTTTTTTATTATATTTTGATGGGTTTTTTAATTATCAAAATGTATAATTAATTACTGCATGTAATTTAATTACATTTTTCTTTGAAAAAGTAAAGTCAGGGATTACTAATATTTCAGAAATTGAATTACAGTTCCTTCTGGTTTAATCACATTAAATACTGCATAGACTATATAAATCAATAGTGGATTTAACATCAACATTTTACATCTAATTTTAAAGGTTTATATTTTTAAATGTAACCTTTTGGCTGTACACACTTTAAGAACAATTTATCCAATTTTATTTTTTTATTTGAAAGTATTAAAAGAGCAGTTGTCTCCTTATATTGCTCAACTGGTCAGGGTTGATATGGGATTTAAGTCATTTGTAATAAGTAATGCATACATTTTAGAGAGAGTAATTAGTATAGTAATCTAATTACACTGTTGAAGATCTACTTACCCACTCTAAATAATGCTGGGCTGTTTTAACCCAAAATTGGGTCAAATATGGACAAACCCAAATGTTGGGTTAAAAGTTTAATTTAAAATTTTAACCCAACTTCAACTTTCACTTTCAACTGTACATTTTGGGTTTGTCCATATTTGACCCAAATTTGGGTTAAAACAGCCCAGCATTATTTAGAGTGTATACGTATTAATATATATATATGAAGAGTTCAGATGCAAAAGCCTCTAAATGCCATTTGAAATTTTCTTCTTTAATGATGATTTTTATCAAACTTGTATATTTTATTTCATTAATTTCACTTAAATAACAATTAATAAGTAATTATCATTGGCATTTAAGTGAAATTACTGAACTTAAATATACAAGTTTGATAAAAATCATCATTAAAGAAGAAAATTTCAATTGGCATTTAGAGGCTTTTGCATCTGAACTCTTCATATATATATATATATATATATATATATATATATACACACACACTTTAAAAAAATGCTGGGTTGTTTTAACCCAAATGTTGGGTTAAACATGTAATTTAAACATTTAACCCAATGGCTGAGTTTGACCCAAAGTCGGGTTAAAACAACCCAGCATTTTTTAGAGTGTAAAGCCAATGCTTCGATATTTTGTATATTATATATATATATAGTCAAAAAATATATATTATTTTGACTTATAAAGAAACCCACTCTGAAAAAAGCATAACAACTAGCCTTACTACAGTGCACAAAGATAAAGATAAGCATTCATTATCGCCAGCGGCTCTAAACGCGACTGACGTGCAGCATCTCCAGCATAATCCGGGGTTTCCACATCAGCCAAGACACAAATCCACCAGAGATCATGGTGCCGGTAAACAGGACACGTGTTAACCGCTGACTGACCCGTCTACAGCTCGCTTCAGTGCGTAATAATGCAGATCTGCACGTTTAGAGACGACAACAACTCCTGCGTCGTATTACACTATTGTTTTTTATCTTACAAAGCGGGTTCTGGAAATGATAAGAAAAAGCAATGCTTCGTCCACAAAAACACAGTTCTGAGTTTGCTAGCATGCTAACAGAGACAAAAACTAACGAGAACACAAATTCAGTGATTATAATGGACTTGAAGTATATGTGGCAAGACACTTATTATGAAAGTGCAACAAGACCTGCTGAAAGCATACAGTATGTGCACACATACACCTGGTGAAAGCTAGCAAAACCTAAGCTCAGATAAAAGCATTGTTGTCCAATGTCTGGAAGCATTTTTTATCTCTTGACATCAAAATAGCTTTTAATAGGCCATCTCCCGAAGGTCAGAGTGGCAGTATCAGCTGTCGGACGCTCTATGTTTAGCTAAGCCGACATATGGGCAACTTCACATTCCTGTCATTTTCTTACAGAGATTAATATTGTCTACAGTTAATATTTTAATCAGACTTCGGGTCAAACACACAGCAAATCAATCTGTCAGAATAAACTATCATCTCACAAATCATCGTGTTTAGCCTATATGAATGCAAATAATTATTATACGAAAGGAAAACACTGAAACCCTTGTTATTAATAAACAGACTTATGAGAGATAACGTAAATCTTCTGCAACTTCAGTGCATTATCAGTTGTTTCATTGAAGCATCGACTTACTTTCAGATGTTTCTTCTATACAACACAAATAAATGAGTCGATCACACAGTAAGAAGTGTAGAGCTATAAAAGTTATATTAATAGCAGATCATTTGATATTAGAGGAGTTGGATGAGAAATGTCTGACTTTGGTTTCTTGGCCAGTTTGAGATATCTTTCAAAAACCAATGCAATTATTTTACTAAAGGCTTTTTTCAGGCGAAACATCTGAGAAGCAGCAGTCTTAATGTGCTAAAAATGATTTTGTCTTATTTCCTAGTATAAATAAACATATATATATCGATACATGTGTAGAATTTCTGTCTCTGAAAACAGGATTATACAAGCTTTAGCCCATAGTGATTTTAGCTCTGTTAGGTTTACATCTAGACTGTGGAGACATTGGCGCACCTGTTTGTATATTGCAAATGAAAGGTAATGAATTTTGTATTTTATATTTATTTATTGCTTGTTGTAACTGGTGTTATGTTTTTGTTTTTTGTTTTGTTTTTTGTACTATGGACCTTTCTTTTTGAGTCCTGAATAAAGTAATATTATTATTATTATATATATATTAAATTTTTATTGTTCTTTACCTGCATTTTGTACTTGCTTTTAATTGTTTTGCCTGTAAAGCACTTTGAACTGGATTCATTTGTTTAGAAAAGTGCTATATAAATAAAATTTGCTTGCTTGCTTTGCTATATATATATATATATATATATATATAGTACTTGTTTTCCCTTAAAATTACTCCATTGGCTTTTTTATTTTTATTTAATTTGATCAATTGTTCAGAAAACAAGACATAATGTCTTCAGTTATTGCTTCTGAAGTAAATGTATATTGATTTTGAGTACAAATCTTTTTCCGAGTCAAATCGTTCGTTTCGTTTGTTGAATGAACCAAATGACTCGGAAAAAGATTCGTTCATTTTGATGAACGAGTTCGAACAGGAGAGTCCCAGAACAGAGCACTTGTGCTTATAAAACTAAAACTTTTTTATTTATTTATTAAATGAGCGATCGTTTCGCTTGATAAGACCCTTATTCGTCATCTGGTGTCATTTAAAGCCCTTTGAAGCTGCACTGAAACTCTAATTTGGACCTTGAACCGTTTGGACCCCATTGAAGTCCATTA
The DNA here is from genome assembly GCF_988280905.1 of Pimephales promelas. Classification (NCBI taxonomy): domain Eukaryota; kingdom Metazoa; phylum Chordata; class Actinopteri; order Cypriniformes; family Leuciscidae; genus Pimephales; species Pimephales promelas. The sequence goes on from NC_142776.1 coordinate 38,288,292, forward strand.
TATGGAGAAAATCCTGGAATGTTTTCATTAAAAACCTTAATTTCTTTTCGAATGAAGAAAGAAAGACATGGACATCTTGGATGACATGGGGGCGAGTAAATTATCAGCAAGATGGACATTTTCTTTTAATGAGATTGCTTTTTCTTCTTTATAGTAAGCTAAATGAGGTTGTAAGCATCGTGAGGAACCACAGCTGTCTGATAAGAGCCTATCAACAGCCGAGTGCTGGATAAAAGCTTCATGTGTGTGTGTGTGTGTGTGTGTGTGTGCTAATAATATCACCCAGTAACAGGCCGAGGATGAACAATAAGAGGGTGTCTTAAAAAAGAGAGGCATTGTTCTCGAGCATCACTTTGAAGAACATTTCTGCGCTGCAAAGGTAAGTGTATTCACTTTGCTTCCATGTTAAGTAATGTTAACTTTAATATACGTCAACTTTTATCGTCCTCCATGTTAATATTTCCAGTCAGCAAATGTAAAGATTTAAAAACCAATCATTGGAAAAACATATTCAACATTTTTAATGGAGACGTCAATGTGTCGGGCATGAATATCTTAATATTATGATTATCTTAATAATCTTTCCGATTTTTCTCTCTCAGATAATCACAATCTGATTTACTTTTGGCTTTTCAATATTGAGATGCATAAAACCTCATAGCAAATAATGCATAATGGTTTTAAAACCAAAACCACCTTTGGTGTTTGGAAAAACCAATCCGGATAAATGATGATGTGCTCTTTTTCGTTTTATTGCAACATTTAGAATATTGTGATAACAATGAGAACATCACTGAGGGGAAACGGGCCGGGTTAAGTCCTGAGTCTATTTATGGTGCATTGCAAGTGGATATGGGCTGGAGAAAGCTGGGATTGTTATCTGTGTGGCATAGTTACCATGCCCATATAACCACACCATGATAGGCGTCTGCCAACACCTCATTTCCTAGGGGACCACTTCAGGACTCTCAAGTGGTTAACAGATGACTAACAGACTTCACATCAATCAATTAGTGTCAGTTCATCCATTTTAAAAAGCAGCACTTAGATGCACGACAAATTATATATATATATATATATATATATATATATATATATATATATATATACACTACACTACCGGTCAAGTTTTAGATTGGTAAGATTTTTTATGTTTTTAAAAGAAGTCTCTTCTGCTCACCAAGGCTGCAATTATTTGATAAAAAAAACAAAAAAAAAACAGTAATATTATTACAATTTATAACAGTGGTTTTCTATGTGAATATATAGTGAAGTGTAATTTATTCCTGTGATCAAAGCTGAATTTACAGCATCATTACTCCAGTCTTCAGTGTCACATGATCCTACAGAAATTATTATAATATGATGCTCAAGAAACATTTATGATTATTATCCATGTTGAAAACAGTTTTTTACATTTTTATCTCAGGATTCTTTGATGAATAGAAAGTTCAAAAGAACAGAATTGATCTGAAATGGAAAGCTTTTGTAACATTAATCACTACCATTCAATAAGAATTTATTTTTTATTTTTGGGGGAAAGAAATTAGAAAATACTTTTATTCATCAAGGATAAGTTAAATTAATCAAAAGTTACAGTAACGACATTTATAATGTTAGAAAAGATTATATTTTTAAATAAATGTTGTTCTTTTGAACTTTCTATTCATCATTACATTTTTTTGGGGGAAAAATGGTACACGACTGTTTTCAACATTATGTTTTTTTAGCATAAAATCAGCATTTCTAAAGGATCATGTGACACTGAAAACTGATGTGTAATCAGCAACAGTAATGATGTTAAAAATTCAGCTTTCAAATTACATTTTAAAATATGTTAAAATAGAAAACAGCCATTTTAAATTGTCATAATATTTCACAATATTAATGTTTGTCATTATTTTTTTCATCAAATAAAGCAGCCTTGGTGAGCAGAAGAGACTTCATTTAAAAACATTAAAAAAATCTTACTGATCTAAAACTTTTGACCGGTAATGTATATATATATATATATATATATATATATATATCATAATAACGGCGATGATTTCAAGGGTCAAATACGTGAGATTCCCGTTGCTGGAGATAACGCTGTCTGATTAGCACACTTGAAGAGCCTCCCAAAGGTCCTGCCCTTTCCAAACAAATGCCTTTATTTTTATCTCCTAGGTTGAATCGCCATTGTAAAGATGCCCGAGTGAGTATACTGTGTCTCTGCTTTCTGTTGTTCGTCATCTTAGACAAAAGAGCTCTATTCTTGGATTTGGAGGCTGTGTTGTTTTAACTTAAGGCCTCAGTATTAAAGGTGCATTGCGCAAGACTCTGAGTGTTTGCAGAACTACGCCCCCTCTGGCGACAAGCGGAACTGCAACCAGAGGTGCACGCTCACGGACCACACACACACATAACCAAAGGAGCATCTGCCCCACAAATCTTTTGTTTACAGTCAGGTAATGAAGTTATAAATCTGCAAGTCATTTTAAATATATGAAAGGAAAGGTGAAGTAAATTAGACACTTGTGAGTGTGTGTGTGTGTGTGAGGGGAAAACGGGGGGTCGGTTTTTGTTTCCATCAATCTCCATGTTGAACTGTTTTATGTGTTTACTGTATCCACTTATGATTGTATTATTATGGAAACATGTTCATGAACAATATAAGTTATTACTATCCCGTTTGAGCCGTCCGGAGATCTCTCCATTTGTTGAAATCTTCCCGATGTCGACTCTCGTCTTATTCCGACGCCCGGCACTAGACAAACGTTTTATTTTCTTTGTCTTACGTGGAGTTTGCGTCGGGGTTTGGAATGAACTACAAGCCGGTCTCTCTGAATCAATCTTCTACTTTTGTGGAAAGTTGACTAAAGTTGTGTCGCTCGAGTTGTCTTCGCTGATACGGAGAATGGCGGCGAACACACAAACCCGCCAGACGAGCGTGAACGCGCATGTCTCAAATCCGTCCCGAATCCCTCTTATTCATTTTAAAGTACAGGATTATAGAGGCAATCGCAGTGATCAGAGAAGGGCTCATTTAGCCCATCAGGCAATCAGTTCAGCATGTATGGGTAAGAAAAACGGCTATTTTCATCATGAAATGTTGCGCAATGCACCTTTAACAAAGGAAACCTTATTGTAAAGAGTTACCGAAGCGTTTGCATTGGGGTCTTAGACTTTTGGACATTAACTTCGTTATGAATGAGGATTAAGATATTTATGATCTAATTATGTGTTTTATTCCTTTGCAGGCAAGAGGTAAGAGTCAAAAGCCGTCGTCGAATGCCACTTTTTCAATTAGTTATATAATAACAATAACACATGATATTATGAATGATAGTATTCGGAGTGATGCATATATAATGAGTGCTTTATATAACCAACGCTCATTTCAAATTTGACAGAAAAAGTCCAAGATCTCTGCGTCTCGCAAGCTGATGCTAAAGGTACATTTGCAATGCAAATCATTTTCTGCAATTGTTGTAGCTTCACAAATTATGTTTCTAACTGTATACAATATATTTTTTGTATTTTCTGAGGAAAAAGTAACAAGTTTGCCTGTGCAAAATGCCACATTTATGGCTGTTTGCTAAAAAAAATAATAATAATTAAGAAAGTGCATTATTATAATTGATTAAAGAGCATGTCTATGTGTTTGTCAGAGTCTTATGGTAGCTAAAGCAAAGGATGATTTAGAGCAAGAGCTGGTAGATAAAGAGGCAGAGAAGGAGAGATATCTGTCTGAGAAAACTCCTCCGATACACACGAGAGAAATGTCTTTCGCTGAGCTTCAGGTATGTCCACAACTCACAAAACTCTACTGGTATTATTATAGAATAGAAAATGACCACGATAAAACATGTTCTTCAATACGGAAGCGTATTGCATTCACTTGAAGAAACAAAATCTACTCTGTTTTTTAATGAATTATCTCAGAAGATCATTTTTCATGGAAAAAGTTTTCTGAATTAATGACTTGATTATCTAAAAAATGATAATTATCTTGTTAATTCAGAAAAACAGAGCAAAAACTTTTTTCCATTAAAAATGATCTCGTAATTCTGAGATAATTAACTTGTTATTTAAAAAAAACAGAGCAAAAACTTTTTTCCATGAAAAATTATCTTGTAATTCTGAGATTATTAACTCGTTATTTCAGAAAAACAGAGCAAAAACTTTTTTCCATGAAAAATGATCTTGTAATTCTGAAATTATTAACTCATTAATTCAGAAAAACAGAGCAAAAACTTTTTTCCATGAAAAATGATCTTGTAATTCTGAGATTATTAACTCGTTATTTCAGAAAAACAGAGCAAAAACTTTTTTCCATGAAAAATGATCTTGTAATTCTGAAATTATTAACTCATTAATTCAGAAAAACAGAGCAAAAACTTTTTTCCATGAAAAATTATCTTGTAATTCTGAGATTATTAACTCGTTATTTCAGAAAAACAGAGCAAAAACTTTTTTCCATGAAAAATGATCTTGTAATTCTGAAATTATTAACTCATTAATTCAGAAAAACAGAGCAAAAACTTTTTTCCATGAAAAATTATCTTGTAATTCTGAGATTATTAACTCGTTATTTCAGAAAAACAGAGCAAAAACTTTTTTCCATGAAAAATGATCTTGTAATTCTGAGATTATTAACTCGTTAATTCAGAAAAACAGAGCAAAAACTTTTTTCCATGAAAAATTATCTTGTAATTCTGAGATTACTAACTCGTTAATTCAGAAAAACAGAGCAAAAACTTTTTTCCATGAAAAATTATCTTGTAATTCTGAGATTATTAACTCGTTAATTCAGAAAAACAGAGCAAAAACTTTTTTCCATGAAAAATTATCTTGTAATTCTGAGATTATTAACTCGTTAATTCAGAAAAACAGAGCAAAACATTTTTTCCATGAAAAATTCTCGTAATTCTGAGATAATTAACTCATTAATTCAGAAAAACAGAGCAAAAACTTTTTTCCATGAACAATTAGCTTGTAATTCTGAGATTATTAACTCGTTAATTCAGAAAAACAGAGCAAAAACTTTTTTCCATTAAAAATTATCTTGTAATTCTGAGATTACTAACTCGTTAATTCAGAAAAACAGAGCAAAAACTTTTTTCCATGAAAAATTATCTTGTAATTCTGAGATTATTAACTCGTTAATTCAGAAAAACAGAGCAAAAACTTTTTTCCATGAAAAATTCTCGTAATTCTGAGATAATTAACTCATTAATTCAGAAAAACAGAGCAAAAACTTTTTTCCATGAATAATTTTCTCGTAATTCTGATATAATTAACTCGTTAATTCAGAAAAACAGAACAAAAACTTAGATTTTGTTTCCTCAAGTGAATGCAATACGCTTCCGTACTTGAATGCTATAGAGTTCCAAAAAGTGCTATTTAAGTGCCATGAGATATAAATATCATAATTAAACAATAGCATGCTGTATACTGTATGTAAACTACCATGATTTTCAGCTAAATTAATAAATGATTTTACCATTGTCCTCTAAAAATTATTTGTTGTCTCTGTTAGGAGCTGTGCCGCGAACTACACGCCAAAGTTGATGTGGTGGACGAGGAGCGCTATGACATTGAGGCTAAAGTGCTTCACAACACAAGAGAAGTAACGTTTAGCCTTTCAATGTATATAGGCTTCAGTAACAATGCTAGGAAAATGAAAAGTGTCCTAACCAGACATGACCGTTTCCAGCATTAATTATAATTTGTCATCACATGTTAAAAGCGAAATTGCTGACACAAACTTTTTATTTGATGGTTTATTTGAGTATAAAAAATATATTTGTAATAAAAAATAATTAAAGAATAAGAGTAAAAATATTTTTTATTTTTTCAAATTCAGTTTTTTCAGTTAAAATATTTCTGGATTCGGTTTTGTATTTTTCTTTAAATTAAAATGTACAATTTTAGTAATTTATAATTTTACGTTTTAGTTTTTCCTGAAATTCCATTTTATTTTTCTGTTTACTGGATTCCATTTTAATGGTTTAATTACATTTTAATAATCCAAAAGCATATCTAATTAATTGAATTCATAAAAACAACTTTTTTAGGGTAAAAAATTCTGTTTTGTTGTGTATTAAAAAAAAAAATTCTGGCAATAAAATGAAGGTATAAAACAATAATCAAATTTTTCTTTGAATCATATGAAATTAAACAATTTTTGGTCAAACAAAGTGCATATGATTATTCCTTAAAAATAAAAAATAAAAATTGTATAGAATTTTTTTTTTTAATCCAAACTTAGAACCTAAACAAACAGATCCAAGATGAATCCCAACTATACACAAATTTAAATACAAAATTAAATATTAAAAAGAAAGAAAATTATGTGTAAAAGTGCTAATAAATTATGCATTGCAAATGCCCTTATTGGTGAAAAAATAAATGCTGGCAATAACTCATGGATATAAACGACTTTAAAGGGATAGTTCACTTTGAAATTAATGTTTGGTATGTTTTAGCTTACCTCAAGGGCACCCAAGATGTAGGCGTCTTTGTTTCCACATTTTTGATATTTTTAGGTCAAACCGTTCTTGTCTGTCAGTCATATAATGGAGGTCTATGGTCACCACCTCAAAGAGCATGCACAGAGAAGTCCAAATTAAACATGATTTAATGACTCGTAAATGTAAGTACACATTGATGGCCTAAGACACGAAACGAGCGGTTTGTGTGAGAAAACGAACAGTATTTATATCGTTTTTACCTCTTGTAACCACAGCCACAAAGCGCCCGCACCCTCAGATCACTTGGACGTGGCTGACTGTGATTACACGAGGTAAAAACGATATAAATACTGTTCGTTTTCTCACACAAACCACTCATTTCGTGTCTTAGGCCAGCTAAAACATACCAAAAATTAATTTCAAAGTGAACTATCCCTTTAACACCAACTGTAAACACCAACAGACTGTGCCCAACTTGAACAGAACAGATCAGTCATCAGGAACAAATTACATTCATAATCTGGCTGACAGCCGTGTTGTGTGTTCCCGGTTTAAGAATGTAACGTTACGTAAGAACAGAACATCAGACTCATTCAATAGAAACGTGTGTATTATGAAACATGTAAACCAACCTGTTGCAGATCAAAGATCTGAACATCAAAGTCCTGGACCTGAGGGGCAAATTTAAGCGTCCCCCGCTGAGAAGAGTCCGAGTCTCGGCTGACGCCATCCTGCGCTCTCTGCTGGGGTCCAAACACAAGGTGTCCATGGATCTGAGAGCAAACCTCAAGTCCGTCAAGAAGGAAGACACAGAGAAGGTGAGCAGTGGGTCCATCTGGGCTGAAATGAAAGAGTTTATCGTTACTCAGACTGTTATTTTAACCCAATTCTGTGATGCATTTGTGTGTCTCTTTGTAGGAGAAGACAGTGGAGGTCAGTGACTGGAGGAAAAATGTGGAGGCCATGTCTGGAATGGAAGGGAGGAAGAAAATGTTTGATGCAGCACAGTGAACAAACGATCACAATCAACATCTGCAAACATGCAAGTATACAAGAGAATTCATGGCAATCAACATGAAGTCAAAATGGACCATATCTAATAAATTTTTTGTCTTTTCGTAGGAAATCAGATTGGGATGAATGGACAACGCTGAATATTATAGGAATGCATACAGGCCTACTTGTCAAATACAAAATGATTTGTCAGTGTGTTCATGTCAAATTAAAAGCTCTGTGATGTGAAGTGTCAAAAACGTATTGTAAATAAATGTAAACTCCAGATATGTATCAATAATTGTCATTTCATGTGAATGTTTGTACAGTCAATGTTTAGTAAGGACTAAAGCTGATAGTGTTTTGGGGAAACTGACTAATAAAATGAAATGATAAGTAAATAATCTGGAAATTCAGTGCGCCGGTGAAAAAAATAACATTTCTAAAGGGAGTTATCATGTGTCTGTAATGGAAAAAAAAAGTATGTGAATGATAAGGCCAAAGCGACCTGCACATTTCTCAGTTTACCAGTCAGGAGTTGGTCATCAAGTCCTCCTGAGAACTTCGTGTTTACGAATTGGGAAGTCGTGTTCACGACGGCTGGTGCGTTTCAGTCACTTCCGTCGAAGCAAGATGGCGGCGACATATCTGATTTAATCTTGTTTTTTTAAATCTTGTTTCTCATTTAATCTTGTAATCATGTTTTTATGGTTTACAATGATGAAATAGAAAGTCTGCTGCTTCAGTAAAACCAACAGGCCACTAGGAAACTGGTGGTCATACCTGTACCAGCCGCTAGAGTGCGCTGTTTACCAGCAGCATATTTAAAACACTGTTGAAACTTAAAGAACTTTATTTTTAAGAGTTTATCTGTTTGTGTTCTTTAAGCGGGTTCTTAATAATTTCATCATAGCCTACGTTCAATTTTAAAGGATTTAAGGAATGCCTGATAAGCGAGGCCAAAACCATTCACACAAAACGCATGTCCAAACAAAACCAGTTATGACATGATGCAAAGGTTAAAAGGTGAAACATTTCACTCCTAAATGACCGACTTTCCATTTCACAAGAGAAAGTTGCAATGCATTTTTGTGATTGCCCCTCCCTGGTCACATGATTCACCTCCAAACTATGAAAGATCTGACTTTATGAGTCGCTCGCCTCGCATTACCCCTGAATTGACTGTAACATAATGATGTTTTGCTCTAGAGCTGGAGTTTCCTCAGGATTAACCGGCTGAATAGCGTTTCCATCCAAGTAAACGTCTGTGTTCATTGATCTTTCTTTTATCGAGCGACTTAGCAAATAGAGCATGTTTCGTTTCGAAAGAGCAAGTGAAGACTTGAAGATGGTTTCTTGTCAGTGTATATTACACTAATAATTCTTAATAGTAGGATTAGGAATGTTATCTATTTTTTATATTGTAGGCCTATGTTATTTCTATGATACTTTACCCACTATAACACACACACATTGTGTTTTCATGTTTTATGGGGACTTTGCATAGACAACATTATTTTTAAACTGTAGCTACATGTTTTCTCCCTTTACCCTATAAACCTGAACCTACCCATCACAGAAACTTTCCACATTTTTACATTTTCAAAAAAACATCACTTAGTGTGACCTATAAGCGGTTTTCCTCATGGCATTTTACTGTCAAATGGTTGACCCTTTCAGTATAAAGGAATGTATGAAAGCAGTTCAGGTGAGGAGGGTCACCTTGAGTGTTGTTTGTTTATGTTAGTTTTTATTTAATATTCTTTATTTGGAAGTCAATAAAGATTTCACTGACTGCAAGCAGTGTCTCCTGTGTTTGCTCTGGTCATGTCTTCACAAATATGGACTCATTATGTTTATTTATTTATTATGTTGGTTTAGCACTTTCATATGACAATTTATATTAGCCTAATTAAATAAGTAGCTAAAGATTTAATATTTAAAACGACTAACTGCACTTGGATGTTTTATAAATGTAGCCTAAATGTAAGTATGTCATTATACCTCAAACTTACACTCTAAAAAAATTCTGGGTTGTTTCTTTAACCCAAATATGGACAAACATTTTTAATTAAATTTTTAACCCAACATTTGGGTTTGTCAATATTTGACCCAACTTTGGGTTAAAACAACCCAGCATTTTTAGATTGAACAGTAACGCATATTTGATATATTCACTAAACAATACTGGGTTGTTTTATCCCAAATTTGGATCAAAAATGTACAAACCCAAATGCTGGGTTAAAAATGTACCTAACAAAAATCACAGTTGAAAGTGAAAGTTGAAGTTGGGTTAAAATTTTAAATGACATTTTTACCCAACATTTGGGTTTGTCCATATATGACCCAAATTTGGGTTAAAACAACCCAGCATTGTTTAGAGTGAATATATCAAATATGCGTTACTGTTCACTCTAAAAATGCTGGGTTGTTTCAACCCAAAGTTGGGTCAAATATTGACAAACCCAAATGTTGGGTTAAAAATGTAATTAAAAATGTTTGTCCATATATGACCCAAATTTGGGTTAAAACAACCCAGCATTGTTTAGAGTGAATATATCAAATATGCGTTACTGTTCACTCTAAAAATGCTGGGTTGTTTCAACCCAAAGTTGGGTCAAATATTGACAAACCCAAATGTTGGGTTAAAAATGTAATTAAAAATGTTTGTCCATATATGACCCAAATTTGGGTTAAAACAACCCAGCATTGTTTAGAGTGAATATATCAAATATGCGTTACTGTTCACTCTAAAAATGCTGGGTTGTTTCAACCCAAAGTTGGGTCAAATATTGACAAACCCAAATGTTGGGTTAAAAATGTAATTAAAAATGTTTGTCCATATTTGACCCAAAGTTGGGTTAAAACAACCCAGCATTTTTTGTTTCGTGATGACGTTGCAGGATGTTCCGAATAATAAATAAAAAAAAATTGTCAAGCTGAATTGTAAATTGTTAATATTGTTTGTTCAATGCATATAGCCTAAATATGTTTATTTCTCAATAAAAATAAATAAAATGCATCAAGTGCGGTGAACTTCACCGGATCCCATATTCAGGGAATAGGGAGCACTGCAGTGAACACTTCATAGGGACCGCAGACCCACTCCTGTCTGTCCTCGTCAGACTCGTGTGTTGGTTTACTCTCTGTTTACTCTGTAAAGTCTGATCTCTCATCTCGGCTCACCTGTCAAGAAAAACTGTTAATCTGTGTAATGTTGTCCTGTTTATCTAGACCTGTCAAACCATTCAACACAACCACGCTTTGAGTCAGGAGACAATATATTTATATTGGCCTTTTATACTGGATATGATCATTTAATAAAGATCAAGTTGCTGAAAGTAATAGAAATACAAGCAAATATAGCCTTTTTTTCTATTCTTAATCTTATTTTGTATTAATGACAGTGGTGAATATCAAGCTGCCACATAACTGACAACCAAACCCTATTAGAATAAAGTTTTTCTTTCCTTTCCAAGTAAAAATAATACATGTGCAGTTGTCAGACTGCATGGCAAGTTGTTTAATGGGACTAAAGAGCGTCTGAGCAGAGATCCTGAAGACAGGTGTGTGTTACGGTGTGGACCTGCGAGGTTAACATCTGGTGACCCTTCAGACGGTCAACTGAACTTCAGACGTCAGACCGGACAAGCTAAAATGTCTAGACTTTTTATAGACAAATGATGTGATTAGAGATGTGAAAGATTGATGCATCAGTGCTGCAACATTACACTCTAAAAAATGCTGGGTTGTTTTAACCCAATTTTGGGTCAAATATGGACAAACCTAAAATGCTGGGTTAAAAATGTAATGTAAAAATTTAACCCAACGGCTGGGTTAGTCCATATTTGACCCAAAGTTGGGTTAAAACAACCCAGCATTTTTTAGAGTGTATGCATTTGTTAGAAAAAACAAATAATATGCAACTATCATTCCACCTAAATATACTTTAAGTCAATGATTTTTATTGTTATGTATAAATGCATCACTCCAAAACATTCAGATCTCATCATATGAGCACACAGTTGTCAGCCGATCTATTAATAGACACGATGCACAGCCACAGAGAATGTGTCCAATGTTTTGTGCATGTGCAGTGATGTAAATCCTCTGAAGACAAAACATCACAGTCATGTGATCTTTGGATAATTTATATATCATTGGGGTCCAGCTTCAGGAGCAAACCTTCGGTGACGGACTCGTGAGTATAGCATCACCTCAACCAACCTAAAGACAGGTACCATCTCTCCACCAAATGCATGATTTATTCAACCTTTTCATGTTGTCCGACTGCTATAATGACGGTAAAACTCACACATTCTTGTAATCTGCATATGAAACAGGTCTTAATCTATAGCATGTCATACAGAGAGGACGTTGAGAATGAGTAAGTGTCTTTGTGTATTTCATTAAACAGGATTTTGATAGATTTGAGAATAATTGCATACTCACGTTTAATCACGGACACGTTTAACGCAAAAGTTGAATTAACATCCTCATGTTGTTTGTTTCTGCAGGGAGAAAGAGGGTAAGTTTTACTCTTCTGTAAATAATGCATCTATTGAGCAACTCACAGAAGTGTCCATAACATTCATAAAAATCACACTGTAAAAAGTGAAAAGTAATATTACTGACTTGAGTAATGTAAATTTAGCTGTTTGCATCAAGTATAATTTTAGATTACATGACAAAGCTACATTCAACAATATACTGAAATAGCTATGGGGTAAAAAGATGTGGCTATTATGTCATAATTATGAACTAAACTAAAAAGATGTTCAAATAACTAGTTTTCATGTAGAACATTTCACCTTTTATGCAAACCCATTTCCAACAGATATAAGGGGTAAATCGTGCTTTGGTAAATGATAATTTTGACAGCCCTTATGAAAAAGAAGTTTATTCAAGTGTGCCATTAGTATACTTCTTTTAAACTAAAAAAAAGAAAGTATACTTTCAGTTCATTTTTCCTGTACTTCTCAGAAGTATACTATATGTACTTCTCAGAAAGTATAATTAAGTATAATTTCAAAGTATACTTGTATAAGTATTACAGTAAAAAGTAAACTACTAGTATACCGATAAATTCACTTGCAGTACACATGAGATACACAATTATGAACTAGTTGTGCACTTACTGGTATAGTACACTTAAACATATACTTTTATGTACTAACAGTGGGCCAATTTAGTCCCAAGCGGTATTAAAATAGTACACTTACAAGTTTACTACTACATAGTGACATTAGTATACTTACTACATAATGTATACTTAAAAATATACTTGAACATTACTTAAGTATACTACATAAAATTAACTTGAAATATACTTCTTTTTCGTAAGGGAGTGTATGAATTAAAAATATTACTGCCTTAAATGTTAAGTACAATCAACAAGTAATTTCATTAAACTGACTTTCTTTAAATACAGTGAGTCTTAGATAACATAAAAACGTATTTTGATGAGTTAAACCAATGTAAAAACATGGAATATCTTATTGATCTTTTTATTTATTTATTTATTTATTTTTTTACAAAAAGGTAGCTATTACGTTTCGTCATTTTGATCAAAATAATAATTTTGACCGTCATAATTCTGAGTTTTCTAATATTTTTGACTGTCAAAGTTATTAATTGTTATTACCATAGCATGTCAGAAATAAGATTCTTTTCACACAGATGGAGATTTACTGATAACTTGAACACTGATGATTGGCTTCAAACTATAAATCTATGCTATTGTGGGATAAAATGCGTATTATGTGGCGATCTTTCATTTTATAATTGGTTTAAAGAAACATGAGCCGTCCTTGCATGACCCAGCGTAAATACAGGTTGATGACCTAAACAACATTATTTAGAGGCACTTAAATGACACAGTTCTGAATATTCAGAATGACTAAAGTATGAAGAGAATGTATTTGAAACCTGTGATGGAGAAACTTCTGGAGTTTGTGGCGCGGAGAAAGGTTGGGGTGTGTGTGCTGTTGAGAGGGACTGTTGTTTTGGAGCACAATGGCGATCTCAGTCTGTCCCTCTCTCTTCGGCCCGAATGGGAATCATGTTTCCTCCGTGTAGATGATCCGGTTTGCACACCGGCTCCTGGGCTTTTACCCTGATACTCGAGTTAAATGTTAGCCTACCTTTATTGACCAGCGGCGAAGAGAGTAGCCTTTCTTGCTAGGTGAGATTCACAGTGAACAAGGTATTGCACAAAGAGATGCATTTCGAAAACAAACCTTTCATTATTTTGAGTGTTTAGCACTGAAAACACACCCTAGGAAACAATTAAGGGATCAGGGAGAACAATTTATCTGGAAATCTCCACAAACAGGACACTGCTATAAGTAGCATTAGCATTTGTATTGCCAGTAATTATCCTTCATCATAAAACAGTGATAGACAAATAAATAATCTCAATAACCAAAATAGTAATGTTTTAATAAGAAGTTTCATTCATTAAAATATACATATGGAATATTTATTTATATTAAGAAAAATATTTTACATGTTTTGTTTTATTATTATTATTTATGGGAAACTTGCGTCTATCCCTAAAAAAATTGTCCCAAACTATTGACTATTATATTATATTTAGGATTCAAATATCCATCCCTGTTACTTGGAAACACATTATACATTATGACAATTGCATTACTTTACAAAAAGGTTTCAATTAACATGGATTAAAATTAACAATTACTTCTACAACATTTATTAATCTAAATTAATGTTAATTTGAACACATTATAATTTAACACATTATAATTATCATTTAATACATCCACAACAGAACCAGAAGACAACACAAGGCTGAATAAAGTCGTAGTTTTTGTTATTTTTGGACCAAAATGTATTTTCGATGCTTCAAAACATTGTGTCACATGGACTACTTTGATGATGTCTTTATTCCCTTTCTGGACTTGGACAGTATACCGTACACACATGTTCAATGGAGGGACAGAAAGCTCTCAGACTAAATCTAAAATATCTTAAAAGATGAACGGAGGTCTGACGGGCTTGGGACGACACGAGGGAGAGTCATTAATGACATCATTTTATTTTTGGGTGAACTAACCCTTTAACACAACCTCTTAATTTAAAAATAAATCGGATTTTAAGCACCTCTTTTCACCGATCATTTGCTGAAAACAAAAAAATGACATGATGTTTTAGAGTTTGAACCGTCTTCATGAGAAGTGCCAGCTGTATTGAGTTGTGCTGCCTGAACCTGCCCGACATCAGAGCAGGAGAATGAGGTTTGGTGTGGTTTGGCAGCAGAAGCTGATATGAGAGAAGCTGCTAAAGAAGGGTGTGTTCATGTGTGGATTAGATGAAGGGTGGAGGATCAGGATTACATTATGCAAGGACACTGAGTTACATCATTCACAAGTCTAATCCTTAAATGTGGCACGATTTCCTTCCTCAGCCCTGAAACAACTCATGTGCATTTAAATAGTTAAATGACACTGAAGTACACTCACCTACCATACTAATACTGCGTTTGACCCCCTTACGTGGCATTGATTCAACAAGGTGCTGAAAGCATTCTTTAGAAATGTTGGCCCATATTGATGATCTATGTTATGTATGTCCTGGATTAGATTGAGAGTGTGTGTATTTTGCATGCATGCATTGCTCAGTTGCATCCATCTGCATGATCATTTTCTCATCATGCTTTCTGTCTGCATTGCACAGCGGAGTTGCAGGATGAGGAAGAGGAGCAGGAGGAGGAAGGTAGTGTGCTCAATGCTGTTGCTAAAGCTACGCCTAATAATAAAAGAGGTTTGCCAGAATGGACTCAGAATTAATAAACAGATTATGTTGTCTGGTGAATCATGAATTGTGTCATGCTAAAATAAAAATAGATAAATGGTGTTTTGCATAAAAACAAATATTTTGGATATTTTATGAAATTCAATGCTTAATTTTTCACACCATCAAATTATTTTTCATGATCGAAATATTTATTAGATAATTTCTTTTGATCATGGGGTGAAATAAAAAAATCCTTTATTTGTGTGCATGTATTGTGCACATTCTATAAATATTTATCATCATTTTGACTCACTGTAATGAATTCAAAGACATATATAAAACAAAGGTTTTTGACTGTTTTAAAAGAAAATACCTTTTTAGTGTTTAATTCAATGTGTTAATTCCCATATCTTTGTCATTATTTGTGAAAAATTCCAGAGTGAAAATTGTTAAATCTTACACCATTTTTTAAAAAATATAAATACTATAATTATAATCACTTAGTTAATTATTATATATAATGCACACCAATTATAATGATCAAAGGAAAGACTTTAAAACAGCGTGTTTTCGGATAAATCACTGTTTATGCGTTCATTTTTAGGGCTTGTAGAGGCCGCTGGGAAGCAAACACTCCATTCAGGTAAAAAAAAAACAAAAAAAAAACACAGGATCAGCAAGTGCTTCTAAACAACACCCAATAATTATACTTTCACAAAGTCTTTGATTAAACCAAGTGTGACACATTTGAGAAGAAGTTTCGAACAATGCCGGCTATTGTGTGCTTAATGGACCGATCCATCATGTCTAAAACCCTCCTGGCTCAAAATGACCCCAAAGCAGCTTTGACCTCTCTGAAATATAGGCCTATGCTAATTGTATCTATTATAAGTAGTCGAAAAAATGCACTCTTTGTGTTACGGAGTTGAAAGGTGACCACCCGAATTTTTTTGAACAGGTTTAGACAAAATAGCTTTTAGTCCAGATTCCCGTGTCTGATAAGAAGCGTGTCTCCAGGGCTTTATCCGTAGATTAGCACACTGCTGACAGGTGACATGCTGTCTTTTCTTATTTAGATGCGGCCGAGGAACATGGAGAGGAAGGTAAACTAATCCTCATTTAAAACTGGTTTGTCCCCGATGAGCAATGAACTAAACCACCTACATTACTTGTATGCAAGTGTTTTCATAAATCCACATTTCTCCCTTTCCCTTATGCAAACTGAATGGTACAGGAGAAGCAAAGCCAAAGCATAAGTGAGTGGTTTTTCAAATATAAATTAAAAGAAAAGAAAAAGACAGGTTTATGTTAGGACTTTTATTTTGTATCACATTTTTCTTTTCCTGTTTCTATGGTTCCCGCTATCTGTCTCCTATAGGTTTCTGATTGTTGTCATGGTTATGATTTGCACCTGTAGTTGCATTTGTTTAGTGTAATTTGTCCGTTCTGATTAATTAAAGACTTTAATTTTGACTTTAAATTAGTATTTTCTAGTGTGCATGTTGCTTACCACTCAACATGATACATAGCCTAACTATAAAATAACCAAAAATTCCCAAATAAAAGACCGTTTTATGAGAAAAAAAAAAACAAAAAAAAAAAAACTAATGCATTGTTGTTGATTTTAAGACCCTTTGTGCCAGCTTTAGTGCCTCCCAAAATTCCTGATGGAGAGAAAGTTGATTTTGATGTGAGTACATTTTGTTATATTTTATTTTATTATTTTTTATTTGTATTTTATTTATTTATTTTATTATTTTTTGAATTATTTTATTTTAATTAATATTTTATTTTATTATTATTCTTTAATGGTATATTATATTGCACCATAAACATGACATTTCCTTTTGTTTTCTCTGTCTACCAGCTATAGGCAGCAAATACTTTCTCAATACGAACATACGTTTACTGTCATACCAATAAATCACACTCAACTTCCAGTTATTAAACTAAACAATGTAATATGACCTGTAGATTTTAGTAGCACTGCCATTAAACAAGTAGTTTTTACTGCCTAGTCACCTTTAAACATGTATCCTTAGGATATTCACCGCAAACGTATGGAGAAAGACCTGACGGAGCTGCAGACTCTCATTGAAGTGCACTTCGAGAGCAGAAAGAAAGAAGAAGAAGAGCTAATCAACCTCACCCAGCGGATTGTAAGGCATTTGACAATTAATAATTAAATACCCGACCGCTGCAACCACGATAAGACAAGTGAAATGACCCTGCTGAATGACATGCCAGACCAGTCGGGTTTGTTGGTAAACAGTGAGTTATACTGGTCCACCGGCTCTAACCAGTTCCAGCAGGACTGGGATTATCCTCACAGAACCAGACTAACCACTACAACCTAGAAAACTGAATACATTCAGTAGATACACTCATATAAAGGCTTGTAAAGCTGAAAGAACTCACTCTTGTACAGTACATCCAAAAGTACTTCATATTTTACCAAAGCAAAATATGAGTGTCTTAGAAAACTATATCAAATTATATGTGAGTCTCCTGGAAGTGAATGCATAAATAACATTATTTTGCAAGTAAGAAAGATTATTCCATTCATGCACTGTAAAAAAAAAAAAACTTGTTGGTTTAACTTAAAAAATTAAGTAACCTGGTTGTTGAGTTAATACAATGAAAGAGATTGATTTAATCATCTGAAACTCAAAATATTATGTTATCTTAACCACATAAATTATTTAAGTTGATTTGACAAAAGAAAAAAAATTGTGATTACAAATCATAAACATTATTATTTATTTTTTTATTATTATTTTTTTACAGTGTGTGATAAAACGTGACATAGATTATCACTAAATAGATTCCAGATCCCATTCTGGAAATAAAATAAACGTGATACACTACCATTCAATTTGATCTTGCAAAAACACTTTTTATTCAGCAATGATGCATTAAATTGATCAAAAGTGACAGTAAAGACATTTGTGATGTTTCAAAAGGTTTCTATTTCAAATAAAAGCTGTTGTTTAGAACTTTCTATTCATCAAATAATCCAAGGATGGAAAAGTATCAGCTTCCTCAAAAATACGAAGAGTGTTTTCAACACTGATAATAATCAGTATATCATCATATTAGAGTGATTTCTGAAGGATCGTGTGTGTGTTGTGATCATCAGGAGAACCGCAGGGCCGAGCGGGCGGAGCAGCAGCGGATCCGCACAGAGCGGGACAAAGAGCGGCAAAACAAACTAGCCGTAAGTCTCTTCAAGAGGACGTCATGGCGATCCTATAGGAGGAAACAGTCGCTTATGGGATTGGTCATTTATTTATTTCAGGAGGAAAAAGCACGAAAAGAGGAGGACGAGGCCAAGAGGAAGGCGGACGATGACGCTAAGAAGAAAAAGGTTCTCGCAAGCTTTCAGTACACGGGATACATGCAGAGGGTAAGACGCCTCAGAGGTCAAAGGTCACAGAGATCAGGTCACCAATGCTCATGTGCTGTTTGGATTTGATTGACAGACAGATAAAAGGGGCGGACCTAAGAAGCAAACTGAGAGAGAGAAGAAAAAAACCATCCTGAGTGAACGGCGTAAGGAAATGAACGTGGAAAACATGAGCGTCGACAAGCTGAGGTAAAATCGTCAAACACCTCAGCCAGCGGGGAATATCCACCTTATTCTATTTCCCATGATTCATAGCGGGTTCAACTGACTAAACGGTTTTCTACTTCCGGTTGAAGTGTGTGTTTACATAGAATGCTAGCCATAGATATGTATATAAAGGCTAGACGTGTTACGGCGGAGTTTCCATCGTCATCACCGGCGGCCATCTTGTCACAGGCAGGCTTTCTGGCGGGCTCTGTTGGTATCTGGTGTAAGAAATACTCTTATCTCGTTGAAATCTTGACGGATTTACAAACGGTTTGGTTTCTTACAAACGTTATTAACGTGGCTATAATTATTTTATATAATTATATTTATCGTTTATAACAAAACAAACCGTTTGAAAATCGGTAGAAAATTGAGCAAGTTACGGTGATTTAAATCGTACATGTACCATTGTTACGAGTGAGCGAGCTGCCTGTGGCAAGATGGCCGCCAGGTGCAGACGTCGACCTCCATTGGCCAGCAGTGTGGGCGACATATCTAGCCTTTATATAGATATCTATGATGCTAGCACTCTAGTCCAGACATTAGAAAAATAGCAGTCTACATGCGTTTTATATTTAATATGAGCCAAATACACACAACACAACAAATCTTTAACTTTTAGGTGGCGAATTATTTTAATGAATTACAAAACAAAAGTAATAGCCTACTAACCGGATGAAGAAGGGTCGGCCTCCACAGAACATAAAATATTATTTTTTATTTTATTTTTTGTGTTCGCATTTATGAGAAAAAAAAATTGCTACGAGCGTGACAGTTCTCCATTACCGACATGAAGCGACTCGCAGAGAGAGCCTTAATTTCTTTAAGGTGAATTTTGTTTTGTATTAATTGTATCTTAATTTCAATCAATGTTTCTTCAACCAGTTGTCTGGTTTTAATAAATAAGTAAATATAGTAAATATAGGCTAGTAGAAAATAGATCATCATGAATAGATCATCTGGTGCGCAAACTGGACTCTGGTCTCATAAATGAAGCGAAACTCGGCGTATAATGTAGCTTACTTTTCCTGAGTCAACTAAAAATATTTAAAATGTTTTTCAGGAAAAAAAGATAATAATAATAATAAAGTTGTTGATATAGTTTCTGTTTCTCCTGTAATCTCGTACTGGAATAGATTATTCAAAAATGTATATTGGGAAAAGATTTTTAACAAATTAAGTAAAAGAAGCGTCCTTCACAATAATAAATACATTTTACCCTGCTAAATATTTCATGATTAAATATAAAAGTAATATTGACACGAGATGCTCATTTTGCCGAGTTCACACAGAAACTGTTTATCTTTTTTGGTCATGTTTCTACACTAAACAATTATGGGAAAATATGTCTTTTATTAAAGACAATGTCCAGCAAGATATTTCAGTAACCTTTGAAGAGGATACTCTGATTCTAACTGTAACTTTGTTACTAATTTAATTTATTTTATTGGCAAATTCTATAAATATGAATGTAAATTCACAAGCTATTTTTTATTGGGTTTTTTTTTTTTTTTTTTTTTGCAAGAATTTGAAATGTACCTTAACACCATCTCATCCTCAGTAAATAAGAAAGCATTAAAAACATTTTTATATGTATAAAATATCTTAATATCTTATTTATTTATTTATTTGTTTTTATTTGAGCAGTAACCATTCAGCTCAAAAGGAGAGAGCCGAAGCAACAGAGCTTAAAAATATATATCTTAATCTCTCTCTCATTTATTATAATTTCTTCTTTGTTTTAGATAATTACACATTGCTAACTTCTTTTCTCATTTCTCAATTTTGTAAAGACATGTTTTGCAATTTTGTTACAGAATTTTATGCTATGATTGTCATCTCTGTTCTGTTTGTAAGCATAAAAAAAGAGAAAGTGCAAAAAAAAAAAGAATAATGTGGATGGCGAGGTATAGCTTTAACATGTGTTAGTTAATCATGTTCTCATCATGCAGAGACGCTGCCAACGAGCTCTGGACGTGGATGCGCCAGCTCGAGGCCGAGAAGTTTGAGCTGCAATACAAATACATGTGCCAGAAGTACGAGGTGAGGTTTCTTACACACAATTATTGCATCACCAGATCGAGATGTTAAAGACGAAAGTCACAACATAAGAACAGGACGTTTATAACATGTCATACATCCATCACATGCAGTCACACCCAGCACAGACTCGACGCGACCGCTTGCCAGAGGCTCAGTTTGATTGACATGAGAAGAGGTTTTATACAGCAGTGATTCACCGAGATTAATTCATATGTGTGTTTTTTTTGTCTTATAGATCACCGTTCTCAGGAATCGAGTCAGTGACCATCAGAAAATGTAAGTGGCTGTGATGTGAGATGATGTCCCCATGCATTATCAATCGCTATTCACACCACAAATGAAAATACCCAGTTTTTATACTTTATTTTGGTGAGGTTGTTCACATGACCCGTATCAGACAGAAACCTGATGATTAAAGTTAGAAGAACTTTGGGTAACGCTTTAGATTACAGCCTGAAACGTACTGTGTAATTATGGGGAATTTACAGTGTAACTTTCTGTTATTATAGTCTACAATAAAATATAAGTATAAGGGAACAATATTTTAAATTTGGGGACAAAAGGGGAACAGCCAGGAGAATTAAAAGCAAATATTTATAATGTAAGTATTAAAGAACAGGGGGGTGCTTATTCTACTATTTATAATTTGGGAGCATTTTAGCGAGAACATACACTGCGTACCTTTTTGTAATAATTGTGTACCAGTATAGGCTTTTAAAAAAATGACAGGGTACATACAGTATCTATGCATTTATAAAAAATAAAAATAAAATGTTTTTTTTTTATTGCAAAAGTGCAGATGTTTATGTTTGGGCTAAGATTATTGTGATTTTTTTTTTTTTTAAATGTACTGGGAAATATATCTGGTTTCATGTGCAGGGAAAGTGGAGCTTGTATAATAAATAAAGGTTTCCGAATCAGTGATATAAGATTGTTTGTGTGCATTTTCCTTTAACAAGAGGGTAACAAACACCACTACATGAAACAAGAGTATCTCTCCCCAATATTTAAGCAAAAGTTGCAATAGTTTTCATTTTCAGTGCACTTTTGTTGTTATTTTTTCTACTAAATGCATAGAAATGTACCCTCACTGTAAAAAATATTTTCAAGATTTGTTATCACAACATATTTTCTTTTGTCATATCAACTTTATAATAATTTATTTAGTTTAGATAACTTATTATTTTGAGTTTCTGATGGTTAAATTAATCTCCTTCATTGTATTAACTCACTTTTTCCAGTTCAATCAACTTAAAATTTTAAGGCAACCAGGTTACTTACTTTTTTAAGTTAAACCAACAAAAAAAATTATAGTGTAGTAATCACAACATTTTTTCTTTTGTCAAATCAACTTTATAATAATTTATTTAGTTGAGATAACTTATTATTTTGAGTTTCTGATGATTAAATTAATCTCTTTCATTGTATTGACTCACTTTTTCCAGTTCAATGAACTTAAAATTTTAAGGCAACCAGGTTACTTACTTTTTTAAGTTAAACCATCAATATTTTTTTACAGTCCTGTCATTTTTAAAAAGCCTATAGAGTATGAACTGGTTCACCATTATTTTAAAAAGGTGTGCTCTTGCTAAATTGCTCCATTAATTATGCAGTACTTTCCGGGCTGTAATCTAAAGCGTTACTGAACTTTGCACTATAGTAAAAGAGTCTCTTAGCTCACCAAAGATGCATTTATTTGATCAAAAATACAATAAAAACTGTAAAATTATGCTGAATTAAAGCTGAATTACTCCAGTCTTCAGTGTCACATGATCCTTCAGAAATCAGGATTTACTGAAAATAAACATTTCTGATTCTTATCGGTGTTGAAAACAGTTGCTTCAGATTGTTGTTGAAACCGTCATGCATTTTTTCAAGATTCTTTGATAAATATAAAGTTCAAATATACAGCTTTTAGTTGAAATCGAAATCTTTTGTAACATTATAAATGTCTTTGCGGTCACTTTTAAGCATTTCTTTTACAAAAATCGCACTGACCCCAAGTGTGCATTGATATTTTTAAACATATCACCTCAAATAGTGCAATCCATAAATGAGGATCGTGCATGACCTTATGGTTCAGATTGTTCTGGCATTCTTCTATTGTCAATACAGCCGCATTCAACCTGTCTGGGTGTTAAATATCAAGCAACTGTTCAACAAGAAAACAGTCCTAAAATAACATATTGACCTCAGTGAAGGCCTCGGTAAAGACCTAGCTAAGATGCGTAATGCCGCTAAGATAATCTAGCATAGCATCGTGTTTCCAGAACTTTCTGTGTGAAATAACAGTTGCTGCTTTGTTGTAGCATGACCATTGATCAGATTGTGATCCTAAAAGCAGACAGATGACTCATTGTGTACATGCGAAGTACACGGTTCAATGAGAGGATCAGATGGTAATATGCTGGAATTTTGATACGCCTTTTTACTGAAGGATCATATTTATACAGCATTGAAAGGATAACATGTTACCATTCCAAAACATGATTATATGGGAGCTTATCGCAATTTATCTCACAATTCGGACTTTTTCCCTCACATTTGCGGTTTATAACTCACAATTCTGGCTTTCTTCTCACTTGTGAGTCAGAATTGTTTATCAAGAGTTAGAATTATGAAACATAAGCTTGCACTTTATGAGAAAGAAATCAGAATTGTAAGATAAAAGTAGCAATTCCTTCTTAATTCTTTGTTCCATGGAGGAAACAAGCTTTTATATAATATATTTTTATGCAAAATATACACGATTTTTGGTCAACTTAAGTATATAGTCAAACTGAATCAATCCAATGAAATTAAATGTATGCAAAAAATAATTTAATAATCAGATACAAATGATTACACCGAATTACCATATTTATTCATATCATAAATTGCACTGAAAGATACTTTAAAGAATATTACATCATGCTCCTGTCCAAAACATGCTATTATCATATTTTATATAATATATATATATATATATATATATAAATGTGTCAGGTTATATTAATCTAAAACAACTTGTTTAATTCAAGTAAAAAACACTGTAAAAAAATATCCGTGATTTTAACAGTAAAAGACTGTAAAAATGCTACAGTGCAAAACTGTTAATTGGTTAACAGAAAGTTTTCATACTTTATATGGTAAATAACTGTGATATAATTTTACAGTAAAATACCGTTAAATTTACAGTTTTTGAAAGTGAAAAAGAACAAATCGTTGTATAATTTACAGATATCAATAAGTTGGTAAATCAACATTTTATCAGAAAATAAAATACGGTTTATTACTGTAAATTTTAAGTTAAGTCTGTAAAACGATTAACGTTCCTACCGTATTTTTAACGGTAAAGTTCTGGCAACCACAGCTGCCGTTTTTTTACCGTAAAATTTACGTTTTATTTTTTACAGTGAATATATTATTTAACATTAATGAGTCATTCTATAATGCTATAAACATAATTGAATTATGTGGCAAAATGAAATTTAAATTACACTGTACACTGTAAAAAAATATTGTTGGTTTAACTTAAAAAATTAAGTAATCTGGTTGCCTTAAAATTTTAAGTTGATTAAACTGGAAAAAGTGAGTTAATACAATGAAGGAGACTGATTTAACCATCAGAAACTCAAAATAATAAGTTATCTGAACTAATTAAACAATTTAAGTTGATTTGACAAAAGAAAAAAAATGCTGTGATAACAAATCTTGAAAATATTTTTTTTTACAGTGGTACTGCCATGCTCGTGACCAAATGACACATTATAATGCAAAATATAACAAAAAATTGTCAGATAACTTCTTTAATTTAAGCAATATAGGGTACACTTTAATATTATTAAATCCCACAAAAATAACAGAATTGAATGCATGATACTAAAACATATGTGGGGGTGTAAAGCTCGTTTTGCATGCATGTGGACAGCTGCTGAACACTAACCCGGAGGTACAAACCAGCATTAACTAACAAACCAGCAGTCGATCCCATCATTCACAGGACTTAACAAAGCCTTAGTCCAACCCAGTGTTCAGATCGGTGATGTATCTCACGCCAAACACACATGATCCTGCTTGACTCATGCCAAATCTGTTCAGACTTGCCGAGTTGTGGCTAATCTGAGCGGCACTGAACTGAGATCAGCTTTAACAACCGCTGGAGCCTCGACTGTGGGAATAACACAGGAGTTTATGATGTCTCTACAGGCTCCAGTTATGATGCTGCCGATATCCACATGTCATGTCAGCGCATTTAAAGCATGACAGATCCGGCAGCTGTTCAAGGGGTTAAAGGGGTCAGACAGACCCGGGGCTCCTGGGAGATCTGCTCTAAGCCACCCGAGATGCTGCAAAATAACACTAATCTGATGCTGGCTTAAATACATGGATTTTGTTAACACCTGATGTGCTACCGGCATATACTGTATATTAGGTCATGCTACATTCCTGCAAATAAACACATGGATCCAAGAATCTTCACTTTTAAAAGAACTTTTGCTGATAATTTACTCACCCACATGCCATCCAAGATGTCCATGTCTGAAAAGAAATTAAGGTTTTTGATGAAAACATTCCAGGATTTTTCTCCATATAATGGATTTCAATGGGGTCCAAACGGTTCAAGGTCTAAAAGACACTCTCAGTGCAAACTGAAAAGTGTTCAAAGGGTTTTAAATGATTTCAGACGATGAATACGGGTCTTATCAAGTGAAACGAGCGCTCGTTTAATAAATAAATAACAAAGTTTATGTTTTATAAGCTCAAATGGTCGCCTTGCTCTGTTCTGTGATGCGTCTTTGTGACTGTCCTGTTCGAACTCGTTCATCAAAATGAACAAATCTTTTCCAGAGTCAAATTGTTCATTTCGTTCATTGAATTAACAAAATGACACGAAAAAAGATTCGTTCATTTTGATGAATGAGTTTGAACAGGAGAGTCACGAACTCGCATCACAGGCGAGCATTTGTGCTTATAAAACTTAAACTTTGTTATTTATTTTTTAAATGAGTGCTCGTTTCGCTTGATAAGACCCTTATTCATCGTCTGCTGTCGTTTAAAGCCCTTTGAAGCTGCACTGAAACTCTCATTTGGACCTTGAACCATTTGGTCCCCATTGAAGTCCATTATATGGAGAAAAATCCTGGAATGTTTTCATCAAAAACCTTAATTTCTTTTCGACTGAAGAAAGAACGACGTGGACATCTTGGATGACATGGGGGCGAGTAAATTATCAGCAAAAGCTTTTTTAAAAGTGAACTACTCCTTTAAGTTTAACAAATAACCTTTTTATTCTTTGTGACCTTGTAGATCACGACCTCAAATAGGTCACATGTCTATTCTGATCTGAAAATCAATATGCAACCATATTGATAATTTACACATTATTTATTTAAAATAAATAAATAATGCATTTTTGTTTTTCCCCCTTAGAACAAAAGGATCCAGGACTAAGAGAGGACTAAGAAAATAATACAGAGATGCCAGCAAACTCATCATACAACATCATTTGCATTGATAATACGTTTAAATATAATTCTGACTGAACTGAAGACCTACAGAGAAAGAAATCAGCAGTCTGAAGAGAATGAACCGAGTGAAGCTGGCTTTTAAGATTAAATGATCTTGTTGATTTAATGAATCATATGCATAATGTGAAAGTTGGCATGCATTTTCAAAGCACGACTATAAATCAAATATTACCGGGAAGTAAAGATGTTACAGTAAATCAGTTAAATCAGTTTCTTTTTGCATGGGTGAAATTGTGATTCTGTAAAAGTTATAAATATTTAACAATAAAGTGTGACAGAGACATGGCACTGTTGAAAACTTTATTGAAAGTCAATGTGAGCTGAAAAACATGATTTATCCACACCCTAAACAGAACAACCACAAGATTTGTAATGATGAACAGATGTCAAAATAGAGACGCCTTGATATACGTTTATATTGCTAGATATATATATATAACAATATATATATAACAATGTATAAAATATAATATAATTATATGATATGAACCTATAACATATAAAGTGACTGTAAAATGTCTTTAACATACTAAAGAGTAACAATGGAGTATTTAACACTATAAAAACTGCCAAACTGAATGAAAATACTACAGACATGTGTCAAAATGAAGACAAAAAAACAGTTTTTGTCATTGCATTCATCATGCATTGTTCTTAACAAAAAAGCATCTACTGCCCCAAAAGAAATTAAAGCTCATTCTTACCATTTCTTCTTAATACTTGAATGAAAATATTGATTTATTTACGCCTATTTTCATGGCGAAAACAACATAATTCATTCAATTAACAAAAAACTACTTAAGACATTTCGGGTTCTTAAACGACATTACAGTGCAATGCAATTAAAACGCCGTTCGTTTGTAAAGTGCGTCTCAGTCGACCACCTGGAAAGACTTGAAAGCTGCCGATGTGATGTCATTCACGAAGGACTTCTTATTCATGCCTTGCTGCAAGATAAACACACACGCCAGATTAGATATTTCACTGTGAATATTACTAAACATCAACAACAATCAAAATGTAGAATTCAGACCATGCACTCTAAACAATACTGGGTTGTTTTAACCCAAATTTGGGTCAAATATGGACAAAAGCTGGGTTAAAAACGTAATTAAAGTTGAAGTTGGGTTAAAATTTTAAATTACATTTTAACCAAATGTGGGCAAAATAGTTTTGATTTATTTTTTAAAAAATACTTCCCTTGATCTGAGCGGTACAAGACTTGGCTACTTTTCCTAAGTTTGCCTCCTGAACACAATTCTACAATATTAAGTGGGTGAAAAAAAACTTCTTAATCTTGTTTTTGGGTCAAAAATGGGCACCCATAGAAATGAATGGGAAAAACTGTAATTTAGCCAAAATAAGACAGCAAAGTCACTTCATCTTTAGGTTTGAGCTCTAAGAACTTATTGGGATGATATTTTAATGTAGTTAAAAAATAAAACATAAAAATAAGCATAATTTACATAGAAAATATGGTACTTTTTGAAGTAAATAAATTCAAAAATACCCCCCAAAAATAAAAAAACACCATAAATGGATAGACAAAACTTTATCAAAGACAGTGATATAACATTTATAATAAATAAAAGTTAGGATCACACCTGAGTCCTCTGTGCCCACATTTGTCCACAATTACAGGATTAAGGGCTATAAAGTCAATACGGTTTGAGGGCTACCCCAACATTTAGGTTTGTCCATATTTGACCCAAATTTGGGTTAAAACAACCCAGCATTGTTTAGAGTGTGTTATTAGCCAGCAGATGCTTGTGTACAAGTGCTGTGCGCTTTCCTCTCAATAACAAACACACACACACACACACACACACACACACACAACAACAGTGAGAAAACAGCAGCTGGATGTGTTAGCTCTCATATTCACCACACACACTGTTGTGATAACAGTTTACACACTTTGGTCCACTAAATGTGCTTAATAAATCAAATGTGTTTTAAAATCAACAAATAAAATGTTGATTGACTGATAAAAGTATATTTGAGACTCTAAACTATATAGATCTGGCTGTGTTGCACTAAACTACACTATAATCTTTTATCTTTTTCTCAGCAAAAACGTCCTTCACTTAGAAACTAGTCATAGAAGTCGGGGAAGTTTTGTTAAAAGCTGTTCATTGGCAATAATAAAACAAAGAAGTGATTAATACATGAAAGTTCTCACATTAAATACAGTAAACATGATCTAACAGCAGTATTTACCTGTATATGTGCACACAAAGACTAGCATGGCATTATCGGAGTATTATGAAACCAGTGAGGTTAGATTCTTTAGGTCATCTGCACACACACACAGTCGGTGTGGTGTCATTGGTTTTCACCCGTAAGCACTCTCACACACACCTCACATCTAGTTCTCCGTACCACACCCATCCACTAATCCACACCCGCCCGACACACACACTGACGCATAATATCCCACAGCCAGCTTCGGGAAGGACATACACACACTGACAAACTCTCACACTACTTTTCTTATATACGCATGCTTATAAATAAGAGGTGTTTACATCTATAACTCACCACTTAACTGTCACCGTCCCACAGGTGGGACGTTTGCCACTATATTTTTCAAACAATAATATCTTAGTAAATACCTTAAATAATATTGACAAACTATATATCATTTGAAAGCTTACAATCTCTAGTTTCCATATTTGGTGACTGATTTTCAAAATATATTACAGAGGAGCCATAATTTATCAATATAAAACAAGAATATTTTCATACTCATAAGGCGTGTTCAGACCTTTATTTAAAAATAGCAGTAAACATGAAAAATCATGAAAAAATGGTAGATATCTCAGTTTGTTTTCATGCCAAAAGTTCAAAAGATAGAATCCATTCAATTATTTTGGAAAAAAAGGTCTGAAAACTTTGAAATATCAAGAAAAAAAAAAATAAATTCACCATTTGTGACGTGGCAGCTAGCTATGACTTACATGCGTGTTCTTTGTGTTTCTTAGAGGTTCAATTCATATCAAAATCTGCCAAACTTCCCATGCTACTTCTGAATAGGATCTCTACTTCAGAAATTGTATGAAAATTGTGAAAATAATGGTTCATATCACTCAAAACAGGAATGGAAATGCAGGCGCCCTTATATGGGCAGTAATGGAGTCTGATTGTGCCCTAGTGAAAAAGTTTGGTACTGCGCTCAAACAAAATCTTACTGAAAGCTCATTTTTTGAGATATCAACCTAAAATTTGAAACACAACTTGTTCAGATTTTTGGCTTTGATCTTTCTGCCGTTTTAGAGTAGCCCAGGTTTTGAAAATATATATTTTATGTAAAATATGAATAATTAATATTTTTACATTGTACATTTCCATAAACTCAAACTTCTATAACTTTTTTTCTGTTTCACTTTCTTAATTTATTTCACTTCTACAAAAATCTGCCAAAATGTCTTCTTTAAAACAAGACCAATCATATGTCTATATTCCAAAGCATTCTTGAATTACAACCATTTAAGTTCGAAATGTGCATTTTCATGTCTATTCAAAAAAGGGGGGGTGACAGTTAACAGGTTAAACACATATTTAAACACATATTTAATCAGTTTCAGGAACTGTTTACTGTACATCTCCAAAGAAGCTTAAGAAACAGTTTTGATTCAAAGTTCAAAGCCAATATTTTGGAGCAGATATTTGGCAGATCTGGCTTATGTTTGCAGTCTTACCTTTTTAAGAAAACTCTGAAAGCTCTTTTCCGACCACAGACTGTGAAGGAGGACTCCGGCCGCAGCGCTGGACTTCGGCAGACCCCTGACGGAAAATTCAGACAGATGTTCCTCAGAAATCAATTCTTACCATTTTTACTTTTTTTCCCTTTATTTTTTCTATTTTCTGCAGCTATTTTGGACAAAATGTATATCTGTAATATATATATATATACACACACACATTTTTGGCCCATTTTTTTTTTTGCTATCAAAATGTACATCTGTAATACACACACACACACACACACACACACACACACACACACACTTTTGGCCCATATGTTGTTGTTTTTTTTTGCTTTCAAAATGTATATCTGTAATATATATATATGTATACACACACACACACACACACACACACTTTTGGCCCATATGTTTTTTGTTGTATTTTTTGCTTTCAAAATGTATATCTGTAATACACACATACACACACACTTTTGGCCCATATGTTTTGTTTTTTTTTGCTTTCAAAGTGTATATATTTAATACACACACACTTTTGGCCCATATGTTTTTTTTTTTTTTTTGCTTTCAAAATGTATATATGTAATATACACACCCACACACTTTTGGCCCATTTAGGGTTTTTTTTTTTTTTTTTGCTTTCAAAATGTATATCTGTAATACACACATACACACACACTTTTGGCCCATATGTTTTGTTTTTTTTTTGTTTTTTTGTTTTGCTTTTTTACAAAAAAAACCAAAAAAAAAAAAAAAACACACACACACTATTGGCCCATATGTTTTTTTTTTGTTTTTTTTTTGCTTTTTTTTTACACACACACACTTTTGGCCCATATGTTGTTGTTGTTGTTGTTTTTTTGCTTTTAAAATGTATATATATAATATATTAATATATATATATATATATATATATATATATTTATTTATTTATTTATTTATTTTTTTTTTTTTGCTTTTTTTTACACACACACACACACACACTTTTGGCCCATTTTGTTTTATTTTGTTTGTTTTTTTGCTTTCAAAATGTATATCTGTAATACACACACACACACTTTTGGCCCATATGTTTTTTTTTCTTCTAACTGTACGTTCACACCGCCGCCGTCGAGCACGCTCATCTATAGTACGGGGAAGCGCGTTGACGCTTTGAGCGCTCTGACGTTGCAGGAGAACAGAAGCGTCACAACAGAAGAAAAAAAAGCACACGCAATACATTGAAGAAACCCTTTATAATCACAGCATTTTTATTACCGTTTTGGTCACATTCGGACAGGGAAAAAAGAATAGTTAGCTGTTATTATTTGCATTAGGTCAAATCGGTGTCACCGTGAGCAAATGAATTGCGAGCGTTCGTAAATATTTGAAATAAAAGTTGCGCTCATAAGCAAGTCATAAATGATAGGAAACAGCATCGGCGATTATTAGCTTCTCTTCCATTTTCTCGGAACTAATGTTTTGGTCAGCCGGCGCGAAGGACGTCTATATTCTGATTGGTTGCTGGGGTTTTGCCGCAGCTCATTACCATAAAGTTGAGCTTCTTTCAACTTTCTGATTGACGCTCAAACGTTGACGCTCCTTGCAGCCGAGAGAAGCCAGAATGACCCCCGCCGCTTTGGAAGCTCAAAGGTGTGTGACAGAGATGTTCACAAGTCATTTTTTGGAAGTCCAAGTCTTAAATTAATTGTCATTGTCTAATTAAATATGTGCGAATTTGCATATATTTAAAAAAAAAAAAAAAAAAACGAAATCTAAATATAGCCTATTAGATAAAGCCAGGTTTAAAATAATTTTTTCATTGTGTTCACATACAGTAATAGATGGGGGGAAAATAGATATTTATGGATATCTACTTTCGTTATCCTGTTATCAGATAGATTTTCGCCATGTTTTTATAAAAACATTGTTATATAAATCAAGCTAGGAATAATATATTTACAAATCCATCTGTAATAGTCTTCCTAATAAAACTAGGTACAGGTTTGGTACATACTGTAGGTGGTACTGAAGTGGAGATTTCAGACTTGGAGTTTGAGAGAAAAGTCATTTTGAGAAAACGCAAAACGGGATCTAAAGATTTCCATCAGGCCAATGAGATTGCTCATTTAGAGTTAAATCCCCCCTTTTACTTTCGCGATTGGTTGCTGATTAAAAGGAAATGACCATATTTGGATCCGACAACATTGAACTGGAGAGAGAGAGAGAGGGAGTGAGAGAGCTTTCTAATGAGCGGGATGTTTTACAAAGCCAACTTTTGTTGAATTTATGAGAAATCTACAGACGCAAAGTCAATAGAGACGGTTGGATTGTTTTCCCCCGCTGTGGGCGTGGCCTAAATACGCTCTGTCTCATGCACAGTATGACAAAGGGCGGGGGACATGCAGCTCATCATACGCTTCCCCAACGTATGCGCCAATAAAAGAAAATAGAAATACATTAAAATGAATTTAGATTTAAAAAGCGATAATTGCATGAAAACAGGTTGCCGACGAGTCTTTTGGGTCGAGTCACGAGTCAAGTCTGAAGTCAGCTGTTTGTGTGACTCGAGTCCCCATCTCTGGTGTGTGACGGTGTGAACGTACAGTAATTCATCAAGACTCAACTGAACAGTACTCACAGATTGAGACTCATGTTGTTGAGGGAGTTGATCAAGCCGTTGTTCAGCAGACTCTTGCCGATCTCAGGATCGGCCTTCAGCAGGGAGTGTGCGCTGTGGAGAGCGGTCGCCATTGTGCTGTCGTGTTCGGGAGAGGAATCGCCCTTCGTGAGCCCCGAGTTCAGGAAACCGACCAGCTGCGGGAGAGTCTGACGGGCTGGACCATCAAAACACGTTCATCAACATCACGCTGACCTCAACATCATACATGTACCACACACCACAACAGTACTTGTACTTGCTCAATATAAACCAGACAAAAGCATACAGCACTAGTGATCAAGTTCTGTAAGCTTGATATGCTTGATTTTTGTAGAAGTTAAATAAGTTTGAGTTTATGAAAATGTCAAAACCTGGGTGACTGTAAAACGGCAACAAAATCAAAGCCAAAAAATCTGAACAAGTTGTGTTTCAAATTTTAGGTTGTTATCTCAGTAAATGAGCTTTCAGTGAGTGTGTGTGTGCGCAGTACCGAACGCTTCCACTAGGGCACAACCAGACTCCATTACTGCCCATATAAGGGCGCTGCCATTTCCATATGTCATAGCTGTCAACATTGAACATTGAAAATAAGGGAGTTTTCCCGGAATCCCTCCCCAAAATAAGGGATTTTTTTTTTTTTTGCACGATTCTCACCCACAAACTTTAAAAATAAAGCACAATCCTTAAAAGTCTAAGGTGTTCATAACTAGCCTATGTGTGAGAGAGAAAGAGACAGTGTCATTTAAAGGGAAAAAAATCTACATTTGGATTAGCGTGTGTTGCTCTAGCATTTGGACAACAATTTCAACATTTAGCCTATCACACATCTTCCAAAATCCGCAAAATAGGGAAGTGGGCTGTCTGTTTATTTTAATTACATTTACACATTTTGTGTAGCTTTAAAGAGCCTATTTAGCCTGATGGTGGACCATCACTCAGAAGACACACTATCTTTATATCCTCCTATAGGCCCAGAACGTTTTTTTTTTCAAGTTTTTTTTTTCTTCTTCATGTAATCACATTGTTAAGAGCATAAGAAACAAATGGAAAAAAAGAAAATATATTTTATTCATATATTTGAAAATCTATTTATAATAATTATTATTTGTTTAAATTACATTGATATCTGAATTTATGTAAAAACCTAGACTTTCAAACATCAAAATGTAATGTATTAATATGTATTCGAGTACAAAATTACATTCAGCTAGCCTAAACATCGTTTCCTATTTTTTATTTATTTTTTTGCCTGGAAACGCAAAGAAATTCCAGGCAAAGATACACGCTTGCCTGTCGCGTGAAAAATAGGCGTCAGTTCTATTTCTAGCATGCACGCGTTTTCTGGAGACGCGCGTGTCACGCAGGCAGCGTGCAATAAAAACGGACACGCCACGCAGCCAGTGTGTCTCCGGCCAGCGCGCGCGGCACCGCATCCGAGGATAAACGACTTCAAGCCGAATCTGTCCGAGCCCGTACGTCTCACACAATCAGAGAGTAAAAATACGGTATATTTTACGG
The DNA here is from genome assembly GCF_988280905.1 of Pimephales promelas. Lineage (NCBI taxonomy): Eukaryota > Metazoa > Chordata > Actinopteri > Cypriniformes > Leuciscidae > Pimephales > Pimephales promelas. The sequence continues at coordinate 38,322,533 of NC_142776.1, forward strand.
GAAAATACTCAAACGGGAAGACAGCGGGAAAAGAGCTAAAATACATGAGAAACCCGGAAAAAACGGGAGGGTTGACAGCTATGCCATATGTGTTTAGAGTGATATGAACCATTATTTACACAATTTATGAACTAGACATCATGTTTAGAAGTAATATGAGAAGTGTGAATTCAACCTCTAAGAAACATAAAAATAACAAGTATGTGCGTTATAGTTTCCTGCAACATCACAAATGGTGAAACTATCATTTTTTTCTTTATTTAAAAAAAAAAATTCTTGATAACAATAATTGAGCGGATGCTATCTTTTGAACTCTTGGTATGAAAACAAAGTGAGGTTTGTACCCTTCTTTCATGATATTTCATGTTCATCACTATTTCAAAATAAAAGTCTGATCACGCCTAAGGAGAATGAAAATATTCTTGTTGCAAATTGATAAATTACGGCTCCTCTGTCATTTATTTTGAAAATCAATCACCAAATCTGTTTTCTCAATAGATTGCAAGCTTACAAATGATATATAGTTTAGGTTTAGTATAAGATATTACTGTTTTAAAAATGTAATGTATTTGGTAATATTATATATTTGTATTTCAGATATTGATATTGATGTCACTAAAAAACAAACAGTACTTTAAGTTATAATAATACCTAACCTCAGTATTTATTACTTTACTAATTACTAGAAACATACATGCATGCCACAAACACGGCAACATGTATCCAATGCAATCAGAAGTGATGCAAAACAACTAACCTCCCAGACCATGATGCAACTCTTTAAAACAATAGCATCACAATGTTAAGCCGTCTCATATGAATGATGAATGATGAACGATGGCCTGTTGACACTCACCCATGGTTTTGTTTGTGCGTGTGGACCTGGACAGATTCCCGAGGAGAGCGACGGCGCTGTTCTGTAGCGCGGGATTGGACGACTGCAGCAATGGACTGATGTACTTCAGGCCGTTCAGCTTCTGAACGATTGTGTGACTCAACACATTTGACACCTGCAAAATAAAACATAGGGAAAACTGATTTATTCTACATAAAAATAAAAATAAATCATGCTTAATATTATTAATAATTATCATATTCTTTGATTCCAACCATGGACATCAGCATGCAAAATCTTTTCAAATAAATTATTAAAATTATTAAATAGTTTTATTTAAATATATATACATAAAAAAAATTATTTTTACAATAAAAAATATATTTTTCATATAAAAACTATTTAATCGTAATAATTGTCATGATATTAGAAAAAAAAAATCAGGGGAAAATTTAATTAAATATTTTTAAATATATCACAAAACAAAAAATACTTGATTTTCTTTGAGTCTAATCCATGAACAGGTACATAAAAAAGGCTTAATATATAAAACATTACTATATAAATAGATAAAATACAACAACACACTAAACCAGGCAGATTGGTCATAGCCGGCGCAAATGACTTCGTACCCTGACGCAAGTGCAAAGTGGGCGTTTCCCTCCATAGACGCACGTCGGTAAACTAGGAAATGAACTCGCGCTCCCTGGGCGGGTCGGCGTGTTTCGGCGCAAACGTTCCCTAGTGCTATTTTACACTTCCAGAAAACACCTGGTCTAAAGTCAGTGGCGCGATGCTCGTTGTTCATAATGCTATTTTAAGCGCGCATGCTTGGCCATAATGTAGCAGGTGCACAACACACACACACACACACACACACTTTGATTCTCTCATCAACACAGATGCAGCAGTTTTCATCCATTAGAACAAGGAAACATACGAACACATGAGGGAGATCATTGTGGTGTCCATGAAGATGAGCCTGAAACTAGCTTACACATTCAGGCTAATTGTACACTCAGAAAAAAAGGTACAAATGCTGTCACTGGGGCTGTACCTTTTCAAAAGGTAAACTTTTGTCCATTTTAGGTGCTAATATGTAGATTTTAGGCCCTAATATGTAAATTTTAGGTGGTAATATGTACATTTTAAGTACTAATATGCACATTTTTAAGTGTTAGTATGTACATTTTAGGTGCTAATATGTACACCATAGGTCCTAATATGTATATTTTAGATGGTAATATGTACATTTTATGAGCTAATATGTACATTTTAGGTGCTAATGTCTATTTTAGGTGGTAATATGTACATCATAGGTCCTAATATGTATATTTTAGATGATAGTATGTACATTTTATGTGCTATTATGTCCATTTCATGAGCTAACCCAGATAGCAAACTGACATTGAATCAACGTGGAAATATGACATCGAAACAACGTTGATCTGACATTGTTTTGCTCATCGAATTAACGTTGAACCAACGTCAGATGCGTCATTCTTTCAAAACTAACGGAAAATCAACTTGAAATCAACGCGTTGTTTCAACGTTATGAAAGCAAACCAATTTTCGATTTCATTTAGCTTTGAAGAATGCCGCGTCTGACGTTGGTTCAACGTTAATTCGATGAGCAAATCAACGTTGTTTCAATGTCATGAGAGACGTCGTTTCCACGTTGATTCAATGTCAGTTTGCTGTCTGGGAATATGTCCATTTTAGGTGCTAATGTAAATTTTAGGTGCTAATATGTCCGTTTTAGGTGCTAATATTTACATCATAGGTCCTAATATGTATATTTTAGATGATAGTATGTAAATTTTATGTGCTAATATGTCCATTTCATGAGCTAATATGTCCATTTTAGGTGCTAATGTACATTTTAGGTGCTAATATGTACATCATAGGTCGTAATATGTATATTTTAGATGGTAATATGTCCATTTTATGTGCTAATATGTACATTTCATGAGCTAATATGTACATTTTAGGTGCTAATATGTCCATTTTAGGTGCTAATATGTACATCATAGGTCCTAATATGTATATTTTAGATGGTAGTATGTACATTTTATGTGCTAATATGTACATTTTAGGAGCTAATATGTACCACTAAGGTACCAATATGCAGCCTTTGGGTAGAAAAGTGTACCTTTTGAAAATGTACAGCCCCAGTGAAAGCTTTTTTACCTTTTTTTTCCGAGAGTGTAGTAATGACGGATCAGACCTGTTTGCCCAATAGTGGCGAGACACATATGTATATAATTTGTGTGTGTTTCCCCCGTCCCCATACACCGTCACTTCTGTCTTTCACTGTCCTGACAAGAGCGTCGGTCTCCACGGCCGTGAACGCTCCTGGTAAATCCGCCATTATAATATCAATCCGCTACCAGCTCTTAAAGGGTGTGTTAGATGACGCTCTGATTGGTTTATTTCACGTTACGCCCAAACCACACCTATGAATTATGAAGCTACTTCAGACCAACCCCTTTTAAACTTGAGAGTCATTTATCCCGCCGGTAAAATAACAACAAGACCCGCCCATAGAGATACTTGACACTTGCGTTTCAGAGGGTTAAAATAGGGCCCATAGTCTTACTAAGCCTTCGTTGGCGGTGAGGTTCTGCAGCGCTCCACAGCTGGCCTCGAGCGTGGCGGGTCTCTCACTGGAGCTCAGCAGATTGAGGTACATCTGCAGGGCTTTAGAGTGGAAGAGCCAGCCGGTGCCTTTAGGATTGTTGTCCTCTATCACAGGATAGTCAAAACCGCTCTGCAACACAACAACGAACATCCTTAATGCCACACTTCTGCACATTCATGAGTCTATATGGTCTAGAACTAAACTGTACTGTTGTATATATATATATATATATATATATGACCATGGCACTAACCTCCTGCTGCAGTTTCTGGCTCTGGGAGCTGAAGCAGCCGATCGGACCAGCGTCTGAAGGACTGGAGCGATCGCGAGCGTGACTTGCCAGCATGTTTATTTTAGTGAAGAGAGACGGCATCTCGGTCTCCAGCTGGTAGGTGAGGTTGTGCAGAATACACACGCAGTTCTCCAAAGACTGGGTGCAACACAACAACACAATATTATAGCATCATAATTAAAGAAAAACAAAGGAATGGTTGATGTTTTTGATGAAAACATTCCAGGATTTTTCTCCATATAATAGACTTCAATGGGGTCCAAACGGTTCAAGGTCCAAATGAGAGTTTCAGTGCAAACTGCTTTAAACTGGGCTTTAAAGTAATCTTTTTTTGTCAATGAACGAAATGAATGTGTTGAGTCAGCAAAAGATTCGTTCATTTTGATGAACGAGTTCGAACAGGAGAGTCACGATCGCGCATCACAGAAAAGAGCAAGGTGACAATTTGTGCTTATAAAACTTAAACTTTGTTATTTATTTATTAAATGGCCGCTCATTTCGCTTGATAAGACCCTTATTCATCGTCTGGTGTCGTTTAAAGCCCTTTGAAGCTGCACTGAAACTCTCATTTGGACCTTGAACCGTTTGGTCCCCATTGAAGTCCATTATATGGAGGAAATCCTGGAATGTTTTCATCAAAAACCTTCATTACTTTTCGACTGAAGAAAGAAAGACATGGACATCTTGGATGACATGGGGGCGAGTAAATTATCAGCAAAAGTTTTTTTTTTTTTTAAAGTGAACTACTCCTTTAACAATTGTATTGTATAATTGTAATGCATGCGATTTTTGTGGCCTCATATTAAGTAACTGTTAAAAACACATTAAAGCACTGTGTAAAAAAGTTCAATTTAACTTTGAATTCATTGTTACGCTAATAACATAATTTACATTTATGCCTAATGCATTCATAAATAAATAACGATTTACATAAATATCTAAATTCTACGTATTTTCATTGCATAAAAGTTAAATGTGCAGCAAGTATATAAGTGAACTTGTTTTGCAAAAAAAAAAAAAATGACAAGCACTAATTACCTCTAAATCCACTGAAACAGAAAGCAGATGTTGAAACATGCTGGCGAAGCTCTGATCAAATCTGATCGCCAATTAAGAGTGAGTAATGAAGAGTTTTTAATGTTTGGCTGTTGGAAACGCCTTGTGTTTCTACACGCTTTCCCTCGGGGGGTTTTAACGTTTCGGCACCAACATAATAAAGTTGATTAAATTAAAAAAAAAATCATCAATGCCACACCAACATTCTCCACCCAGACTATGAAAACAACTCTTTACTGAACTATTACAGAGAAAACAGATTTTGATTCAGACCGAATAATTCTAATAAATAGAAAGCTGAAGTTTTTCCACGCCTGATATTTCCATGTTTTCCATTTTCAGTAGCTCATAGAAATCAACAGAGATTTACCGTGTTATCTGGCATCCCTGCATTAACGCAGTACTCCGAGTAGCGCATGAGCGAGTCGATCAGACCTTTGCAGTTGCGCATGGCTTGCCGGTTTACCAGTTTGGAGGAGCTCAGGTTGCTGTCGACAAACAGAGAAACATTGTGTTTTTAGCAGTGGACTTCACAAAAGCAACACACAGTCTATTAGGACGGTACTGAATTAAGTGTCACCCCCCTTTTTTACACATTTCGAACATAAATGGTTGTAATTCAAGAACGCTTTGGAATATAGACGTAAGATTGAAAACATCTGGCAGATTTATGTAGATGTGAAATAAATTAAGAAAGTGAAACGGAAAAAAGTTATAGAAGTTTGAGTTTATGAAAATGTACAACTTTAAAAAAATATTATTCATATTTTATATATTTTCAAAACCTGGGTAACTCTAAAACTGCAATAATCTGAACAAGTTGTGTTTCAAATTTTAGGTTGTTATCTCAGTAAATGAGCTTTCAGTGAGTGTGTGTGTGCAGTACCGAACGCTTCCACTAGGGCACAACCAGACTCCATAGAGAGCCTAAGTCCCGCCCCTTCCGGTCGACCACCATGGGACCTTATTTCGGAAAAATATTGAATGGTAGTCGATGGCGAGAGACAACAAATATTTTGATGTGGTTTGAATTGTGCCCTGAATTACACATATGATGTTTGTCAATTTAAAAGACACATTTTAAAGTAAAGAAAGTCGCAGTTTGATGTAAAACCGTTGACTGTGAAAATACGTAAGACTACAAACCCCAAAGGCGCACATTTTCTCTCAATGAATGAATAACTTTACTGAGGCTAACGTCTGTCATTGTTTCTATAGTCTTACGTTATAATCGTAACGTTACGCCGTCATACCCGAGTGTTTTGTACCAGACTGCACACACACACGAGCAGCGGATCTCGTTTCGCTTCTGGGAGATGTAGTTCACAGAGCGATTTTCACATAAAACTAAATGTTGCTCTTCTGTTTTATGACAAACTGCGACGTTTTTGACTTTCAGGATTATCTTTTAAATCGACAAACATCATGTGTGTAATTGAGGTCACAGTTCAGACGGAATAACAAGATAATTTGTCTCTCGCCATTGACTACCATTCATATTTTTTTCGAAATAAGGCCCCATGAGCCGGAAGCGGAGGGGCGGGACTTAGGCTCTCTATTACTGCCCATATAAGGGCGCCTCCATTTCCATATGTGTTTAGAGTGATATGAACCATTATTTACACAATTTATGAAGTACACATCGTATTTAGAAGTAATATGAGAAGTTTGGCAGATTTTGAACTCTAAGAAACACATAAAAATAACTAGTATGTGCGTTATAGCTTCCTGCCACATCACAGATGGTGAATCTATAATTTTTTTCTTCATATTTAAAAAAATTTCAGACTTTTTTTTCTAAAATAATTGAGCAGATGCTATATTTTGAACTCTTGGTATGAAAACAAACTGAGGTTTCTATCGTTCTTTCATGATTTTTCATGTTCATCACTATTTCAAAATAAAAGTCTGAACACGCCATTGGAGTATGAAAATATTCTTGTTGCACATTGATAAATTACGCCTCCTCTGTAATTTAAGAGGAATGTTAATATGCTATTTTGATAATTTAAGCTTATACTGTAGCTACACTTCCAATAACTTCACTGACACTTTTATGGCCCACTCATCATGCAATGCAAATACTCGGCGTGTCAATATTGCGCCGGCCAAGAACCGCCCACTCACACAAAAGGGGACTTTATGATTGACATGTGAAGTGACCAATAGCAGTGTGTTTTGGTTTATGCGCTGTTTAAGGTTATACAGAACTTCTGATGGCCTAAAAGTCACCAAAAGACAAATGTTTTACCGAGTATTTGCTTGTGAATATAAGTTTAACGGGTGCCTTGAGAAATGAGAATATAGTAAATACTATATACATCAGCTCAACTAATAGATATCAGCATACTTCATTAGCGGATTAATCACAGTACTTTAAAAACATTTTTTTGTATCACATATGCTTAAATACTCAAAGGAGTCATTATCTAATTAAATATGCATTCATTTGCATATATTATTTAGTTCAGCTTTATTTTGTTGACATACTGTATCAGAGTTAAAGGTTTTTGGATATTTCTTTATCACTCCATAAATCAAACAAATATAACCCGAGTAAAAATACAGCCAAATTATCATATATATATATATATATATATATATATATATATATATTTTTTTTTTTTTACCATGTTTTTAGGAATAAAATGTCATAAATCAGGCAGATGATACATGAACAAACCTCTAAGTAAAAACCTTATAGGAATAAACGTGTAAAGTTTGGAGTATGTAAGAGATACTGAAGAAACAGCCTTTAAATAGATGTATTATAATTGAAATCTACAGACGGTTAAGTGTAGATAAAGTGAATTAAATTAAACGAATGTGTATTTTAGATGTGTTCTTACCACTATTCTGAAAGTAGACATGTTATGAAAGCAAAATAAAAATGCCTGTAGTGTCTCGCCTTAATATCTTAACAGCGCTCGCAGTTTAACCGTTTCCGCTCAAAAGTTCAATCAGTAAATCCAGAGATAGATGTCGAGTTTTGTTCAAACAGTATGTGGTCTGTGGGTGTGCCCAGGCTAATATAAACCCAGATAAAATATTTGAACAGCTCACTGGTCGAGTAAAAGGAGCGTCAGGTACTGGCTCTACAACAATAGTACTGTTATGAGTGTTTCTCGTGTTTACAGCAGGCAGAACACAATCCAGGACGTGTGACGTTACCGTAGGCATCCCGTGGCGTTGTAGAAGGCCTCTGGAGCCAGGCTTGTGTTGGCATTGTCGTCTAAGCTGGCTGTAAACGGCACGATGACCTTCTCCGTGAGCGCGGGCAGAGCCGTACGGAGCAGATCGGGCTTCAGGTTATCAGCGGAGGAGAGATTCCACAGGAGACCTGGACAACACACACACACAGATCAGTGTGACGACAACACAATACCATCTGATTTATACAGCACAAGTATTACAATGGCAATTCAAAGGGCTTTATATGATAAAAAAAAAAAATCACAGGAGATGCATGAGAAACAAAAAAATAACAATAAAAACTAGGGCTGTCAATCGCATCCAAAATAAAAGTTTGTGTTTACATAATATGCACTGTGTATAATTATTTTGTATAAATATATGAAGAGTTCAGATGCAAAAGCCTCTAAGTGCCATTTAAAATTTTCTTCTAGAATGATCATTTTTATCAAGCTTGTATATTTAAGTTCAGTGATTTCACTTAAATGGCAATGATAATTACCTATTAATTGTTATTTAAGTGAAATTAATGAACTTAAATATACAAGTTTGATAAAAATCATCATTAAAGAAGAAAATTTCAAATGGCATTTAGAGGTTTTTGCATCTGAACTCTTCATATATATATATATATATATAAATTCTCACATATGCATGTAAATCTAAGAAAAAAAATATTATTTAAATATAAAATATTTATATATAATACAACTTATATATAAATCTGTTTGCAGTATATACATGAAAATATTTCTTAAATAAATACAAGCATGCGTGTGTATTTAAAAATTTTTTTTTAAAAACTTTTATTTTGGATGCGATTAATCGTGATTATTCGTTTGACAGCCCTAATAAAAGCAAATATTAATAAAAAAAGATTAATTCACTTTACTCTGTGCTTTAGTAGGTGATCGAGTTCATTTCTGCATTTACTAATGCATTTTTAGTAGGTCTGAGTACCGATTAATCGCATCCAAAATAAAAGTTTGTGTTTACATAATATGTGTGTACTGTGTGTATTTAATTTTTATATCAAAATTCACACTCATGCATGTATATATTAAAGAAAAACTTGTTATTAATATATAAAATATTATTATTGATATTGAATATAAATCATGTAAAAATACATATCGAAAATTTCTTAACTATATACATGCATGTGTGTGTATTTATATATACAAAATAATTATACACCCACATATATTTTGTGAACACAAACTTTTATTTTGAATGCGATTAATCGGTGCCCAGCCCTAATTTTTAGCTTTTCAAATTGTAGAAGCTGAACAAACATTAATTAACAATAAACAACCCTATATTCACGAATTAACCAAGATTGTTTAACGCTCACCAAGGCTGTATTTATTTGATCCAAAAATTGAGTTTTCTATCATAATATATTATAAAATATATTATTATATTTAAAATGTATTTAATAATAATATTTAATTATTTAATATTTAATAATAATTATAATATTTTAATAATAATATTTAAAATATAAAATGTATGTATTTCAAAGCTGAATTTTCAGCAGGATATCATTAAATTAAAAATTAAATATATAATCATTTTAATATTTTAAGTAGAGCGCGAACATAATCTTGTCTACTATTCTGTCAAGTGCTTTAAATGGCTATGTGTGTGGCTTGAGTGTGTGTGTGTGTGTGTACAGGTTTGGCTGTACATTCGAGGGCCAAAAAAATCCAAGTGAAATATTATGATAAACTTTTTACTGGTCCTCACTAATATAGTGAAACAAACGTGTATGTGTGTGTGTGTGTGTGTGTGTGTGTGTGTGTGTGTGTGTGCCCATGTTTATATTACATTGTGAGGACCAAATGTCCCCACAAGAATAGTAAAACGTCAAATCACACACATTGTGAGGACTAGCCGGCCCCCGCGTTTTCTTTTTTAGAAAATGTAAAAGAGCAGAATGTTCCCTGTGACGGGTAAGGTCAGGGGTCGGGTTAGTGTAAGACGATAGATTATACAGTTTGTACAGTATAAAAATCATGGAGTCTCCATAAAGACATAAACATGACGTGAGTCACCTGTCAGGTGTTTCTGTGTCTCAGAGTTGGTATCGCTGATCATCTGCACAGCCTGAGGGATTCCTCCACAGCGCTGCACTTCTTCTTTATTGGCCTGGTTTTTGAAGACGGCGTTTCTCAGGGCAGCGGCCACCGTCTCCTGGATCTGAGGACTGGGACTGCTCAACAGGTTGACCAGCGGTTGAATGCCCTTCAGGGTCAGCACCTGGACACCATAAACCACTGTGATCAGACCACACTACAGTGATGCTACATGCATACAACTAAAACTAGAACAATTCAAAACATTACTTTCGGTCCTTCAAATAAAGCAAACTAAATAAAAGCTAATTCAAAATATTAATAAATACTACAATAGTATATAAATTTGATGTAAAAAATGTATGCTCTTTAGTATTTCAAAGAATACCATGGTACCCGTCCACATAAGTTTACCATGGTATTACTATCATAAAATTATGGCAACACCATCAGACAATAATACGATACAAATATTTATAATATTAAATACTACGGTATTGACATGGTACAACCATTATGCTGCATCCATTCAAAATACTACAGTACTGACAGTGGTACTCGAATATTTTGTAAAGAAATACGTTAAAAGCATGGTAAATGTCCAAAACAATATTTTTTATGAAGCTCGTCTAAAAAACATGGTAATTATTTGGTGTTTACCTGGCCCATTTTTGTCAATTCACAGATATTTTTCCAAATTTATTATCATAAAAAATACTATGAAAACATGTATGGTATTTAAAGGATTAGTTCACTTTTAAAAAAACTTTTGCTGATAATTTACTCGCCCCCATGTCATCCAAGATGTCCATGTCTTTCTTTCTTCAGTCGAAAAGAAATTAAGGTTTTTGATGAAAACATTCCAGGATTTTTCTCCATATAATGGACTTCAATGGGGTCCAAACGGTTCAAGGTCCAAATGAGAGTTTCAGTGCAGCTTCAAAGCGCTTTAAATGACACCAGACGATGAATAAGGGTCTTATCAAGCGAAATGAGCACTCATTTAAAAAATAAATAACAAAGTTTAAGTTTTATAAGCGTTCGTGTCTCTCCTGTTTGAACTCGCTTGTTAAAATGAACAATCTTGTTTTGAGCTATTTGGTTCATTCAAAGAAAAAGAAAAAAAAGAACGAAATGACCCGAAAAAAGCATTTGTGCTTATAAACTCTCATTTGGACCCCATTGAAGTCCATTATATGGAAAAAATCCTGGAATGTTTTCGTCAAAAACCTTAATTTCTTTTCGACTGAAGAAAGAAAGACATGGACATCTTGGATGACACGGGGGCGAGTAAATTATCAGCAAAAGTTTTTTTAAAAGTGAACCTTTAAATCAACATATAGTGCAATACCATGTTAACTATCCTAAAAACATATTATTTCTCTTGTATGCATTAAAAAACCCATGATAAAGCATGGTGGTGTGTGGTGGAGACCTCTTGCTTGGCCTTGTCGTCGGTGAAGGTGCTGTGCTGGATGTAAGCCGCTCCACACTGCTGGTAGTTCTCATCCGGGCTGAACAGAAAGTCAACCGCCTCTTGCATCGTCAAATCGGCCATAAGCTTCTCCGCATTCATCCTGCCGACACACGAGTGAGTGTGAGACCTGGCCTACAGTAAATCACCACATCATGACCACAACACTACAAACTCACCCAGAAATATCCTTGACTTGTCCATTCCTGATCATAGAGGTCCTGGACTCCGCGTTGGACTGCAGGGAAGACGGGCGTCTGCTGACGGCCTGGAAGGAGCCGACCTGATTGCTGTTGGTCATTCTGCCGAAAGTGCCGTTCCCGAAAGCCTGGTTAGGCTGACTGAAGGCCTTCTCCATCCGGAAGGTCTGTTTGGCGGTTTGGCTGCGTTGAGTGGCTCCGACTCCTCCACCGTTCACTGCGGGCTGGAAGCCCAGGTCCGGGGCGCTGCGAGTGGCTTTATAGCTGTACAGCTGGTTACTGGACCGTGCCTGGACCGGGAGGGTGCCAGAATTGGAGAACAAGGGCCGATCCCCCCTGCTGGCGTTACTGGTCACCCGTTGAGCGCTGGAGCTGCGGGAGTTGGTGGACTTGCGCACAAAGGTTTGCCTTTGCATATTCTGGACATGGAAACAATGATTTTAAAGTCAAGGTGATATCGTCATTTCTCATTAAGAAATTGCATGCAATAAAAATTTTAATGCAAAAAGAAATAATGCAACACAAAAAACAACAACATGGTAACGTTTTACATTTTAATATTTCATTAAATGCAAAAAAGAGCATTTTAACTAGTGCTATCAACCTGTATAAGTATACTTTGTTTTAAAGTCAATTATGATAATATCTTATTTTTAAATTGAAATGCAAAAAGTGAATGCAAAGAAATTACATGCAAAAATGCACAAATTACATGCAAAAAAAAATTTAAATTTGAATTTTAATTAAATGCAAAATAGAGCATTTTAACTGGTGCTATCAAACTTTATAAGTATACTTTATGTTTTAAAGTCAATTATGATATTTTATTTTTAAATTGAAATGCAAAAAGTGAATGCAAAGAAATTACATGCAAAAAAGCACAAATGACATGCAAAAAAAATAAATAAATAAAATAAAATTTAATTAAATGCAAAATAGAGCATTTTAACTGGTGCTATCAAACTTTATAAGTATACTTTATGTTTTAATGTCAATTATGATAATATTTTATTTTTAAATTGAAATGCAAAAAAATGAATGCAAAGAAATTACATGCAAAAAAGCACAAATGACATGCAAAAAAAAAATAAAATAAATAAAATAAAATTTAATTAAATGCAAAATAGAGCATTTTAACTGATGCTATCAAACTTTATAAGTATACTTTATGTTTTAATGTCAATTATGATAATATTTTATTTTTAAATTGAAATGCAAAAAAATGAATGCAAAGAAATTACATGCAACAATGCACAAATTACATGCAAAAAAAAAATTAAATTTTAATTAAATGCAAAATAGAGCATTTTAACTGGTGCTATCAAACTTTATAAGTATACTTTATGTTTTAAAGTCAATTATGATAATATTTTATTTTTAAATTGAAATGCAAAAAATGAATGCAAAGAAATGACATGCAAAAATGCACAAATTACATGCAAAAAATGCAAAATAGAGCATTTTAACTGGTGCTATCAAACTGTATAATTATATTTTATGCTTTAAAGTTAATTCTGATATTATTTATAATTAGAAATTGAAATGCAAACAAATGAATGCAAAGAAATTACATGCAAAAAAATCAACAAACATTTTATTTAAATGCAAAATAGAGCATTTTAACTGATGCTATCAAACTGTATAAGTATACTTTGTTTTAAAGTCAATTATGATAATATTTTATTTTTAAATTGAAATGCAAAAAAAATGAATGCAAAGAAATTGCATGCAAAAATGCACAAATGACATGCAAAAAATACATTTAAATATTTAATTAAATGCAAAATAGAGCCTTTTAACTTATCAAACTGTACAGGTATACTTTATGTTTTTAAGTCAATTCTGATATTATTTATAATTAAACATTGAAATGCAAACAAATGAATGCAAAGAAATTACATGTAAAAATGCACATTTTAATTTATGACTAAACGCAAAATAGAGCCGTTAACTAGTGTGATCAGACTGCATGCTAAAAAGTATACTTTAGTACTAATTTTAAGTATACACTAAAAACGATTCTGAAATCAACATTTTAAAGGAAAAATTCTCTCATCATTTACTCGGAAGAACCTGTATGAGTTTCTCTCTTCTGCTGAACACAAAATACAATATTTGGAAGAATGTCCATTAAAATAATCCTATAGAAATGAACAGAGACCATCAACTGTTTGGTTACCGCATTATTCAAAGCATCTTCTTTTGTGTTCATACAGGAATTCAAACTTTTTTTTTTATTTATGAGTGAACTATCCCTTTAAATGAATCCTGAAAGTGCGTCCATGGATTAAAATGCCTACCTCTATGAACCAACAGTGTTGGGTTTACGAGATAATTACTGATTATGGGAGTATGTTCGTGCGTAATTACATCTTTTGCCACATTATAGTTCACATAATATTCAGCAATATCATTGATTTGACAGTATTAGATGAGAAGTGAACTGAGCTAGATGATGACATCGCTGATGAACTGTAAACGGTTAATGAACCGTACTGAGTCAACACTTAACTGAACAATGACCCCGTTGTCTTCTGAGAGCTCTGTTTGCATCCGTCATCACTACTTTCCTACTTGTTACAGTAAAGCTGCTTTGAAACACTTTAAAGCACTATAAATAAAGGTGATAACTTTTGCAGGATGTCAAAACAGGGTTTTACGCAAATAAAAACAACATAAAAAATTAGGCTGGAACACAACACGGCTGGATTAGACGCTCCACTAAAGCCAAACAAGACTCCCATGGATACACCCAACATGTAAAGAAAAATTGGCAGAATACCTAGAAACCAGGCTGTTTGGTAACACAACACTGATGAGTCAGAAAAGGGAAGGAGAGGAGTGGTTTCATTTAGCTTTTTCCCATGATTCTTGCTTTTTCTGCCATAACTAACTAGAAAACAGTGAACTAGACAAGTGTCGACAGTAGCAATGAATGTATTAGACTCAACAGACACACTGATGGATTGTTTTTTCCGTCCTCATGTCCAAAACTGTAGGAGGAGTTCGTTAAAGTACGAGGCCTGAAAATGGCAAAAACGGCACAAAAATCGGAGAGGAAGATCAAAATGGCTCCAAGAGACTTTTATGTAGGTATTGGGTCATTACATGCATGTACCCAATTTCGTACACGTACGTGAAACGTAGCGGGAGGCGCACTCCGTTGAACCTTTATAGGTGGCGCTATCGAGTCATTTTGCCCCGCCCAATTCTGAAACGCATATCAGATCTAAATTTTCACCAGTTCTGACGTGTGTGCAGTTTTCGGCCCTCAAAAATGCGATCGATTTTGGAGAATAATAATAATAAACAGAGCAATTCTCTCACCATCGGCGCTCAGGCCCTAAATATTAGGGCTGTCAAACGATTAATCACGATTAATCGCATCCAAAATAAAAGTTTGTGTTTACATAATATATGTGGGTGCACTGTGTAGAATTATTTTATATAGAATATATAAATACACACCCAAACATGTATATTTAAGAAAAAAATATGAGTTATATATAAAATATTTATATAAGTATATATAAATCTGTTTGCAGTATATACATGAAAATATTTCTTAAATATATACAAGTATGTGTGTGTATTTATATATATACTTATATAAATATTTTATATATAAATCATATTTTTTTTCTTAAATATACATGCATGTGTGTGTATTTATATATATAAAAAATAATTGCACCCACATATATTATGTAAACACAAACTTTTATTTTGGATGCGATTAATCGTTCGACAGCCGTACTAAATATGCGTAACCAGGTTATTAGTTACAAGCTAAAGCTCGTTTGGCATTCCACAGATATCTATTGTAATCTGGAATCGATGACTAAAAAGAGAAGCGCTCAGCCTAATGAATAAAGAAATGTGTTTTACACACCCAACCGTGGGAAAATCACAACGATGTATACACACCCGAAGTTCCTCATTAGCAAAATACAAATAAGCGAACGTGTGAAGAATGAAATGACTGATGATTTACCCCATTGGTCATGGTTCCTCCTCTGCTGAACGAGGCTCCGGGAGAAAACTTGAAGTCGTAAAACACACTGTCAGTTTCAGGACCTGCAATCGAAGAAACTGTTTTAGGGCGTTATAATTCTTATCCAAAATAAATCATGCATTGAGGGACGTTTTGAATATTTGCAGTATCATTTAAAAAACATGTTAAAGACCTATCTCTTTAAGAAAGCTTTTAATCTTTAAAACCTACATTGCCAAAGTTAAGCTCCTGACACTCTTTTATAGTGCTTTCTTCTGGCGTTCTTAGCATTTTACTGATTTATTTGTAACATGTATTAGCCTACTATGAATTTAAATGTATTTTAATATGTTATCCTTTTTTTAAAAAGTCCTCCGAAACATGTAAGATGTCCTTGGGTATTTAGAAAGGCGTTGGCCAAATAAAATGTATTATTATTATTAACCTATAACTAATGTAATATAGGAAGGGACATATTTTACAGAGCGGAGGTACATATTTTAGGAATATTAATATAGGAAGATACATATTTTACAATTAAAGGGATTTCTTTTTTTAAAAAGAAAGAAAATCATGCACATTTTCAGTTGCACGGTATTGGATTGTCTATCGAACATATAAATAGAGTTTATAATAGAAATCAATAGACAATTTGATTCAGTTGGTGTAATGTTCTCCTTGAAATATTACTTTAGAAGTTTTGGTAATGGAAATATTACTATGGTACCCCATCTAAAACAAAAAATCCATGTCACTTTTTTGTGACCGTTCCTGTAAAAAGTGCATTTAAGTTCAGAAAAAAAAAAAGTATGACGTGAAAAAATATGCTAATACCATGTTATCAAGCCTTTTTGCCCCAAGGAAGGTGCCTTAAATGTCTTATTGAGCAAAGGCCTCAGATATACACTAAATATAAATCCACATACGGTATAAATGGGTCTTTATAGATGAACATACAGTATAAACATTTTCTACAGAGAACAAAAATGCCAATCAAGTTGAACAAGTTGATCTGAGCAACTCCACATAATATCATTTCACTTTCACTGCACTAGCACTGCAGGCAGAACAAAATGTGGGTTGCACTTTATTTTACAGTATGTGCACTTAACAATGAGAAAGTACTGGTTAATATAAGGAAACTACGGATAGCTTTTTTAATAATATTGGAAGCCGTCAGTTTCTGGTCCCCGTTGACATCCATTGTATTTTTCCTAAAACGGAAGTCGATGGAAATCGTCAAAATATCTTATTTTGAGTTCGACAGAAGAAAGAAACTATAAAATATGTGCATGGGGAACAAGACTGTAAAATAAAACGCAACCAAAATGTGTCTTTTGTTCTAATAGCATGGAGGTTTTTTAGACTCTTTAACAACCAAACTATCAATTTAAACTAAAAAAACACCTCCTGGTTTGACTAGGAGGAATGCAATCCGTCTGGTATTAAATGCAATGCCGAGATGAACTCACTGGTGGGTGAGGGGAGGCCGGACACACTCTTGCTGCTGTATTTGGACTTGCTCCTCTTGATAGTGTGCACCTGGTCCAGGACTCTCTGTTGCGCGGATCTCGCGGATTGATCGGACGGGAGCGCGAGCGACGTGTCCTCCACAGTTCCTATCGAAAGAGCCGATTTTAAAGGTTCGGGCATCATTTTTGCTTTTGCCTCTCCTCCAGAGACAGGTGAGGTCCGATTCGTAAAGCTCCAACTATCTGCTCCGTCTGACTGTAGTGCGTTTGATTCAGGGTTTGACTCACAGAGAGATTGAACTAGACCTGCCCTAATTCACGCCCATGTGACGCCCAAATGCCCATTCAACACCTTTTTCTGCTCCTCTCACTGATGATGAGTCTAAGAAAGCCCTTTAATGATAAAACAAACTGTCACTTTTAATAAGGATAATAGATGTGCTTTAAAAGCGTTTGATTTTTAACGTAGCATTGTTGTGTAGGATAAAGGGCGTTGTAAGGCACGGCGTATTTATTCACAAAACATAGTTTTAATTGCTTTTCTACTTGTTTATGCTTTGATACAGTATTTTAAAGTACATAAAAATATCAGACGAGACGATTTCAAACTTAAATATTTTTTTTAAAAAATACGCAAATGGTCAGTGACACACTTCCGCTAGAAAATATAGTCCCTTCGTAAACAATAATAGAACGACCACATTGTATTTAGCATCCAAAACTATTTCTATAAAAATAATAAAGTCAGATAATAAATTTGTTATATTGAATAAATTGGTAACACTTTACATTAAAGTCTCATTTGTTTACATAAGTTAATGTAGCCTATTAGCTAACATGAACTAGCAATACATTTGTTGCAGTATTTATTAAACCTTGTTATACAAATCCAGCTTTTTATTATTCATGTTAGTTCATAGCCTACACTAATGATAACAAATACAATAATGTTGAAAATAACATTGACTAAGAAGATTAATAAAGAAGTAAACTTATGTTAAATAATGAAACCTTACACATATTATTTGATATATTTGCTACACAGGCTAAATCAAAGGAATTACGTTCATTTATATGCATTGTGAAGTAAATATGACCGTAAAAAAAGCATGTTGCGCCTACAATTAGCTTACTATACCATTCTAAAAATTAAGTTGATATCATTTCTCACATTTTTCTCTGTACTGAAGTCTATACCATCTGTGACAGACAGAATAGTCTAAAAGACCTGCTTTTGGTCATAACTTGGTCAAAATGTTACTGTGTTTTTTTCCCAATGAATGTGCCTTGAATGTTTTACTGTGCAATCCCAAACCTTAAATATATACTATTGAATATATATGAAAATATAGATCCAAATGTGTTTTCGCTCCGATCTATTTATTTGAGACACTATTTTCCAAAATGAACAAAAGACTGCAGCCATGAGAGCTCAAGCTGAGAACCTCCATGACTAAGAGTGAAGACTCATTATTTGGGCCATCAGCCTGCATTAGTAACCGCACATGTGCAGACAACAGTCGGACACACCCAGACGAGTGTACGGGCGGGTCTCGTCTCAATGCGTCACCTGCACATGACAGCGTATACTTTCAGACAATCAATGTTTGTCCTAAGTGACAGAGACGAGGAGAGCTCACTTTTCTATTCTTGTACTTAAGTGAGAATAAATAACCATAATAAACACCAATTAAAAACTTCATTTTGCTGTGATTATTTAAGTTATTGCGTAATATTTTATGCAAACTCTGAGAAAGGCCAAACTTCATCCTCAAACAAAAGTTCAAATATCCACTAAATGCCGTAACTGACAATATACTGGATATTTGGGTAATAATAATTAACAGCTACCATGAGACTTTTTCTAAACTCACCAAAGATTCGTATGTTTCTTCTAACCAACACTGCACCCTTGTGGCAAGTATCACATTAAAATAAACATAAAACATCACCTTGCTGAATTTTCTTTTTTATTTAAAAGGTAGACTTGTGTAACAGAACAGTTATATTAGAGATAAATGAGGTTGTTGCCAGGTTAAACAAAAGGAAAATAACTTTATGGATTGACAAAACAATTTAAATGATAGGCTATGATTTATCTTTCTCCACTTGGTTGTTTCTGGTATCGCGAAATGGCCGTATCATGAACATAACTGTTCACATTCACAATAAAAGCACACTTCAAAAGTGGATGATTGGAAACATTTAACATACAAAGGAGAGGAACGCCTGCTCAGCAGGTCTCCATTTAAAAAAAGTCAACAAAGGAATATTTAATTAGTGGTAAATTATTCTAAAGCAGTGGTTTCAAATCTATATGTATCCATAAATACATGCATACATATGATTTCAGAAGTTTCAAGAACTATATGAAGAGTTCAGCTGCAAAAGCCTCTAAATGCCATTTGAAATTTTCTTCTTTAATGATGATTTTTGACAAACTTGTATATTTAAGTTCAGTAATTTCACTTAAATAACAATTAATAGGTAATTATCATTGTCATTTAAGTGAAATCACTGAACTTAAATATACAAGCTTGATAAAAATCATCATTCTAGAAGAAAATTTCAAATGGCATTTAGAGGCTTTTGCATCTGAACTCTTCATATGTTTTTCGATAAAAAATACTTGATTAGTTATTGACAAAAAAAATGCAATTAAGTTTGATTTAATGTTTCTTTTTTAAGCATTTTAATTGTTATATAGTTGAAAGTAATCGTATAAATCTACACTAAATTTATTATTAATAATATTTCTTTTATTACTAAAAACGGCTTCCCCATTATATTAACTATATTAAGTGATTATTATATGAATATATAACATTTTAAGTCATCCTGCAGCCTCAGGCCCCCTGGACTGAACAAATGAAGTGAAATAGATATGTCATGGAATTAATGATTTTGTCTAATTTTCTGGTTTCCAGAAGATTTATCCTCAATGTATTGTAAAAAAAACCCTGAAAAAAACGCATAGTTTGTGTTGAGTTCAGTTAAGACATCAAAAATAGTGACCCATTGTCCTTCTCATAAAGTTTTAGTTCAGTATTCCTTCAGATCACCACATTTAGTTCAGCTTTTTTGCTACAAACGCACCGAATCCTTGCCGTCGAGTGAATTTTGCAAATGGTCCGATGATGAAGCCTTGGGGTACTCCTTAATCCGTTCCTGAAGGCTACTTAGTGCCAGTCTCATCTGGTCCTCAGTGCCTTCCAGTGCCTTGACCTCCATGCTGTAGAAGATGTACAGCATCAGTGTAGAGAGGAGGACGGCAAAGCACAGCGCCCCCAGCAGGTAGAAAGAGGCTTTAGGGAAGGGCTGTTCAGCTCCCAGAGCAAACAACGGCACAGCGGCGATGGCTAACTCAAGTACTAGCAGGACGAGACCCATGATGCCTGTGCGAGCCGCGGTGTGGCGCATGCGCTCAGAGCAGTGCAGACCCACCTTTACTTCAGTACGAGCTTCATTGACTGTGTTGACCAGCTCAGGAAGCTTATCTGAGAGAGAAACATACATAGACACTATTGAAAAGTTTACATTTAATTGACATTTATCCTTTCCCTTTCAAATAAATGCTGTTTTTTAAAACCTTTCTGTTCATTAAAAGAATCCTGAAAAGAAAAATGCATCATGGTTTCCACAAAAATATGAACTGTTTTCAACATTGATAATAATCAGAAATGTTTTTTTGAGCAGCAAATCATCATATTAGAGTGATTTCTGAAGTAATGATGACAGGAATAAATACAATAAATACGTAACATTTATTTGAAATTGCAATAATATAATGTATTTTTGATCAAATAAAAGGTGGTCCATAAATACATACATACGATTTCAGAAGTTTCAAAAACTATATATTTTTCGATAAAAATAATTGATTAGTTATTGAGGGAAAAAATGCAATTAAGTTTGATTTAATGTTTCTTTTTTAGCATTTTAATTGTTATATAGTTGAAAGTAATCGTATAAATCTACATTAAATTTATTATTAATAATATTTCTATTATTACTAAAAACAACTTACCCATTTTATTGACGATTCACAATATTACTGTTACTGTATTTTTGATCAAATAAAAGATACTTCTTCCAAAAACCTCGTTTTAAAAAACATATTACCAGCCTCAAATAGTTGATGATGTCAAAACAATCTTTAAAGAAGTAGTTCACCCCAAAATGAAAATAATCATTTAATAATAAAAAAAATTATAATCAACAATCATTTTTTGTACTACCTTCTCAGGCAAGTTATGTGAAGATTTCTCATTTTCTCCTTAATGCATTTCTCAGGAAAAAAAATAAAAAATAAAAATAAATAATATATATATATATATATATATTATGTGATTTTGGAACAATATGAGGGCGAGTACATGAATATTTTGGGTGAAATGTTCCTATAAAACACCTTGACATCCAAAAAACAGAGTCAATTTCCAAACTTCATTATGGAGCAGAAAATAGCACAGCATGTGTTTATTGTGTTGTTGTTGTTGTTGCATGCAAAAATGAACGTAATAATATTTCAAGACTCCAAATACCTGGAATACAGCCAAATTCTCTCTCTTTGCATCCATTTCCCTTTTTAGTTGGTGTAAACAGGAACTCGGCAGTGAGAGCTTCGTGGTCTGAATAAGGAAAGGGCTGTCCAGGAACTGGACCCTTAGTGGTGGACAAAGACTCACAGCGCACATCTACTTCCTCTGATCCCTGCAAGAAACAGCGCTGTCAGTATTTGTGTGTACGAGCAAAGAAAGACAAAACTATTAGGTAGAAGAATCTATCGTTCCAAGAATAGTTCGAAAACTAGAAAGTTGTCAAAGTTTAATATTTTGGGTTTGTACAGACCATTAAACCAGATTATAAGCAACAGTTTGAGTCTCAGAAAACACCACTTAAAGGAGTAGTTCACTTTTTTTTAAAAACTTTTGCTGATAATTTACTCGCCCCCGTGTCATCCAAGATATCCACGTCTTTCTTTCTTCAGTCGAAAAGAAATTAAGGTTTTTGTTGAAAACATTACATATAATGGACTTCAATGGGGTCCAAACGGTTCAAGGTCCAAAAGACAGTTTCAGTGCAGCTTTAAACGACACCAGACGATGAATAAGGGTCTTATCTAGCGAAACCATCGCTCATTTAAAAAAAATAACAAAGTTTATGTTTTATAAGCTCAAATGCTCGCCTTGCTCTGCTCTGTGATGCGCATTCGTGACTCTCCCGTTTGAAGTCGTTCATCAAAATGAGCGATCGTTTCACTCGATAAGACCCTTATTCATCGTCTGGAATCGTTTAAAGCCCTTTGAACAGTTTGCGGTTTGCACTGAAACTGTCTTTTGGACCTTGAACCGTTTGGTCCCCATTGAAATCCATTATATGGAGAAAAATCCTGGAATGTTTTCATCAAAAACCTCCATTTCTTTTCGACTGACGTCTTGGATGTCATGGGGGCGAGTAAATTATCATACTAATAACTACGTAATAGAAATTGTTTTACCTTGAACAGGACGTAGTCTATCCGGACTCCTCCCCCAAAAGGAACGAGACCATCCGTGTGTGTGAAAGGGTTTTCAGATATATGGGTGAATCCTTCCTCACATCCCTGGTATTAGCGACAGACAGGATGTCATTATAAATCATAACTTGAGCCCTGTTTACTCCTGCTGTGCCATTACGATGCGTTCTGGTCGATCGGATCACAAGTGGACGACGGAAACACATATACGTTTACGGTAGTTGAAAACACATTCGACCGGATTGCTTTTGTACTGTAAACACTCATGTGTTCGAATCCATTAAAACAACCACACGAGACGCCTACTGACCTTTAAAGATTATGGGAAGCGCTCTAGCCAGACGGGATTTAAACTTGCTCGGCTTGAGACCAAACTTTGGTTCTATAAAAAACGAACCATCACAATGTTCTCTCATCATTCCTGATATCTAACACACACTCGCAGCGTTCGTCTGGTCTTGAGTCTGTCCGAGAAACTAAAGCCGCTGCTCTCCGTGTGTTTCTTCCGATCTGAAAACAAAAAAACATATTTCCCCACCCATAAACACTCCCCTCGAAGAAATCAGGACAGAAGTGATTGAAAGAGGACAAAAGAGCAGTGTTGGGTAAGTTACTCTAAAAAAGTAATTAATTACTAGTTACTAATTCAACAGTGTAATTAGATTACTCTCTCTAAAAAGTATTTAATTACTAATTATCAATCTCAACCAGCAGAATAAAACAAGGATAGACATGAATCTGCTTTAATTCTTTCAAATAAATACTATAAAATTGCACGAATTATCCCTAAACGGACCAAGGTGGAGAAGGTTACATTATAAAAACATACTTTTTAACATCAGACAATACATTTTGATGTTAAACCCACTATTGTTTTATGTCTGATCTCACACATTTTCATGCATATTTTACAATAATTCATACGAATTTGTACGAGTGCGGTCGCCTCATAAGTATTTACCTCAATTACATCAGAAGTAACTGTAATTAAATTACAGATAAATGAAGAGTAATCCCTTACTTTACATTTTCAAGGGAAAAGTAATTAAATTACAGTAATTAGTTAGTAATTAGTTACATCCAACACTGCGAAAGAGACACCAGGTGTAAACGGGGATGTGTCTGCATCGTCTACTCATGATCCGATGGACCAGAACGCATCTTAACAGCAGGAGTAAAGCTATGCAACATATCATCATAAGATCACACTGCATTACTAACGTCAAAGTGGGCGGCCTCACTGAAGCCATCCAGCAGTCCGGTGTAGTTCCTCAGCAGTCTGGTGCCGAGGTCGCCCGGGTGCATGTTCAGATCTCCAGCCAGGATCACCACGTCCGCTCCAGCACTCGTGTGCCTTTAAGTCGTATACATTGAGGAATCAGAGCAGGAATCTGAGTGGCTTACGTTTGTTTTCAACAAAAACCCTGATCAGATCAGTGTGATCTCAGGCAACTTTCATTGAAAGATTAAAAAAAAACTACACTCACCTAAAGGATTATTAGAAACACCTGTTCAATTTCTCATTAATGCAATAGAGAGCCTAAGTCCCGCCCCTCCGCTTCCGGCTCATGGGGCCTTATTTCGAAAAAAATATGAATGGTAGTCAATGGCGAGAGACAAATTATCTTGTTATTCCGTCTGAACTGTGACCTCAATTACACATATGATGTTTGTCGATTTAAAAGATAATCCTGAAAGTCAAAAACGTCGCAGTTTGTCATAAAACAGAAGAGTAACATTTAGTTTTATGTGAAAATCGCTCTGTGAACTACATCTCCCAGAAGCGAAACGAGATCCGCTGCTCGTGTGTGTGTGCAGTCTGGTACAAAACACTCGGGTATGACGGCGTAACGCTACGATTATAACGTAAGACTGTAGAAACAATGACAGACGTTAGCCTCAGTAAAGTTATCCATTCATTGAGAGAAAATGTGCGCCTTTGGGGTTTGTAGTCTTTGTAATTACGTATTTTCACAGTCAACGGTTTTACATCAAACTGCGACTTTCTTTACTTTAAAATGTATCTTTTAAATTGGCAAACATCATATGTGTAATTCAGGGCACAATTCAAACCAGATCAAAATATTTGTTGTCTCTCGCCATCGACTACCATTCAATATTTTTCCGAAATAAGGTCCCATGGTGATGACCGGAAGGGGCGGGACTTAGGCTCTCTATTATCTAATCAACCAATCACATGGCAGTTTCTTCAGTGCATTTCGGGGTGTGGTCCTGCTCAAGACAATCTCCTGAACTCCAAACTGAATGTCAGAATGGGAAAGAAAGGGGATTTAAAGGGCACCTATTATGCCCCTTTTTACAAGATGTAATATTGGTCTCGGTTGTCCCCAGAATGTATTTGTGAAGTTTCAGCTCAAAATACCCCATAGTTAATTTATTATAACCCTTTGAAAATGTCATTTTGGGGCCTGTTTGAAAATGAGCTGTTATGAGGCCTGCCACTTTAATGCAAATGAGCTGCATATTCCCGCCCTGCCTTTGGATGAGGGCGTAACTTGAAACCTATGGCCGTCGGTAAGCAAAAGGGGAGAGTGAGAGACGCGCTGTTTTGTCTGTCATTCAGCGTACGTTTGAATCGGAATATATAAATAGCACAAAGAGACTCCTGCAGAATAAACACAAATGAGAATGGACCAGTACGTCTCGGTATGGTTATTTGATACATTTATGTACTTACAGAGTTGTAATTGCGTCTTCTTTGCAAGTATGGAGGAGCAACACACACACACAGACACACAAACACTAACGCTGGCGCATTTTTTTAAAACTAACGTTACATACACATGCTGTGATAAAATTTGCTACGTAACTTACAAGCGAAATTACATTTATGCGAGGGAGCTGTGGCGTCATGTTTACTTGTCATACAGGTGCTTCTGTGGCAAATGTGAGAAGATGGCTAACTTACAGAACAAGAACATATATGCGGTTTTTAATACAATATCTTTAAAAATATATATTTATAAACGTGTGGTTACACACTATACAAACAAGGTTTAAATTATATACACTGACATTCTACGACGACAACAATTTTAGACGCTTTTGTTGTTGAATTGGCTGACATCGACTGAAAACTATTTGCTCAAAAATCATAAAATACACTTACTGTTACTGGAGGTGACGGTGGATCGCAAACAGTAGATGACGATCCACACTTGAGGATTAAATTTTAAGCCACAACAACAGGATTAACCCACGAGTCGATAAGTTATGTTTCCAAGAGACATTACAGGCTGTGTACAGATCACCGAGGGCGGGGTCTAGGCCACAGCCACACTGTCAATCAAACCCCTGTCTCCCGTTCTACGTCACAAAGATCTGAATCTCAGAACAGCTCGTTCTGAGGCAGTGCAGATGATTTATTGAGATTGTAAAAAAACCACTGGGTGGATTTTTATCAGTCCAGGGTGGTTTTGCTCACACACTGCCAACACACATTTATGTTCAAACACCATGTAAAAGTGAATTTTCCATAATAGGTGCCCTTTAAGCGATTTTGAGCGTGGCATGGTTGTTGGTGTCTGAGTATTTCACAATCTGGGATTACACACAACCATTTCTAGGGTTTACAAAGAATGGTGTGAGAAGGGAAAAACATCCAGTATGGGTCAGTCCTGTGGGCCAAAACGCCTTGTTGTTGCTCGAGGTCAGAGGTCGACTGATTCAAGCTGATAGAAGAGCAACTTTGACTGAAATAACCACTCGTTACAACCGAGGTATGCAGACAACACACACAACCTTGAGGCGGATGGGCTACAACAGCAGAAGACCCCACCGGGAACCACTCATCTCCACTACACATAGGAGAAAGAGCCGACAATTTGCAAGAGCTCACCAAAACTGGACAGTTGAAGACTGGAGAAATGTGGCCTGGTCTGATGAGTCTGGATTTCTGTTTAGTAGAGTCGTAAACAGAATGAGATCATGGATCATCATGCCTTGTTCCCACTGTTGGGCTGGTGGTGGTGTAATGGTGTGTTTTCTTGGCACACTTTAGGCCCCTTAGTGCCAATTGGGCATCGTTTAAACGCCACGGCCTACCTGAGCATTGTTTCTGACCATGTCCATCCCGTTATGGCCACCATGTCCCCATCCTCTGATGGCTACTTCCAGCAGGATAATACACCATGTCACAAACGTTTCTTGAACATGTCGATGAGTTGACTGTAGTAAAATGGCCGCCACAGTCACCAGATCTCAACCCAATAGAGCATCTTTGGGATGTGGTGGAACGGGAGCTTCATCCCACAAATCTCCATCAACTGCAAGATGCGATCCTATCAATATGGGCCGACATTTCTAAAGAATGCTTGTTGAATCAAAGCCACGTAGAATTAAGGCCGTTCTAAAGGTCAAACACAGTATTAGTGTGTGTTCCTAATAATCCTTTAGGTGAGTGTATGTTAGGCTTGAAATAAACCCACAGCCATCATGGGTAAAACTGCAAAAATAGACTGACCTGATGAACTGTTGCAGCTCCCAGGATTGAACCACTCGGTGCGGGAGATATGAATCTTTCTCTCTGCAATATTCTGCATGCAGCTGGAATGAACAAACATTAATGCCAGTGTTGTGTTTTATATCAATCAATTCGGACTTTATACCTCACAATTCTGACTTTATATCAATCAATTCTGACTTTATATCAATCAATTCTGACTTTACATCTCGCAATTTCGACTTTATATCAATCAATTCTGACTTTACATCTCACAATTTCGACTTTATATCAATCAATTCTGACTTTATATCACAAAATTCTGACTTTATATCAATCAATTCCGACTTTATATCAATCAATTCTGACTTTATATCTTACAATTCTGACTTTATATCTCGCAATTCTGACTTTATATCTTACAATTCTGACTTTATATCTCACAATTTCGACTTTATATCTCACAATTCTGACTTTATATCTCGCAATTCTGACTTTATATCTCGCAATTCTGACTTTATATCTCACAATTCTGACTTTATATCTCGCAATTCTGACTTTATATCTCACAATTTCGACTTTATATCAATCAATTCTGACTTTATATCTCGCAATTCTGACTTTATATCACGCAATTCTGACTTTATATCTCGCAATTCTGACTTTATTTCTCGCAATTCTTACTTTATATCTTACAATTCTGACTTTATATCACGCAATTCTGACTTTATATCTCGCAATTCTGACTTTATATCTCGCAATTCTGACTTTATATCTCACAATTCTGACTTTATATCTCGCAATTCTGACTTTATATCTCACAATTTCGACTTTATATCAATCAATTCTGACTTTATATCTCGCAATTCTGACTTTATATCACGCAATTCTGACTTTATATCTCGCAATTCTGACTTTATATCTCGCAATTCTGACTTTATATCTTACAATTCTGACTTTATATCTCACAATTTCGACTTTATATCAATCAATTCTGACTTTATATCTCACAATTCTGACTTTATATCTCGCAATTCTGACTTTATATCTCGCAATTCTGACTTTATATCTCGCAATTCTGACTTTATATCTCGCAATTCTGACTTTATATCTCGCAATTCTGACTTTATTTCTCACATTTCTGACTTTATATCTCGCAATTCTGACTTTATATCTCGCAATTCTGACTTTATATCTCACAATTTCGACTTTATATCAATCAATTCTGACTTTATATCTCGCAATTCTGACTTTATATCACGCAATTCTGACTTTATATCTCGCAATTCTGACTTTATATCTCGCAATTCTGACTTTATATCTTACAATTCTGACTTTATATCTCACAATTTCGACTTTATATCAATCAATTCTGACTTTATATCTCACAATTCTGACTTTATATCTCGCAATTCTGACTTTATATCTCGCAATTCTGACTTTATATCTCGCAATTCTGACTTTATATCTCGCAATTTCGACTTTATATCAATCAATTCTGACTTTATATCTTACAATTCTGACTTTATATCTCACAATTTCGACTTTATATCAATCAATTCTGACTTTATATCTCGCAATTCTGACTTTATATCTCGCAATTCTGACTTTATATCTCACAATTCTGACTTTATATCTCGCAATTCTGACTTTATATCTTACAATTCTGACTTTATATCTCGCAATTGTGACTTTATATCTCACAATTCTGACTTTATATCTCGCAATTCTGACTTTATATCTCGCAATTTCGACTTTATATCAATCAATTCTGACTTTATATCTTACAATTCTGACTTTATATCTCGCAATTCTGACTTTATATCTCGCAATTTCGACTTTATATCAATCAATTCTGACTTTATATCTCACAATTTCGACTTTATATCAATCAATTCTGACTTTATATCAATCAATTCTGACTTTATATCTCGCAATTCTGACTTTATATCTCGCAATTCTGACTTTATATCTCGCAATTCTGACTTTATATCACGCAATTCTGACTTTATATCTCACAATTCTGACTTTATATCTCACAATTCTGACTTTATATCTCGCAATTCTGACTTTATATCTCGCAATTTCGACTTTATATCAATCAATTCTGACTTTATATCTCACAATTTCGACTTTATATCAATCAATTCTGACTTTATATCAATCAATTCTGACTTTATATCTCGCAATTCTGACTTTATATCTCGCAATTCTGACTTTATATCACGCAATTCTGACTTTATATCACGCAATTCTGACTTTATATCTCGCAATTCTGACTTTATATCACACAATTCTGACTTTATATCACGCAATTCTGACTTTATATCTCGCAATTCTGACTTTATATCACGCAATTCTGACTTTATATCTCGCAATTCTGACTTTATATCTTACAATTCTGACTTTATATCTCGCAATTCTGACTTTATATCTCGCAATTCTGACTTTATATCTCGCAATTCTGACTTTATATCTCACAATTCTGACTTTATATCTCGCAATTCTGACTTTATATCTCGCAATTCTGACTTTATATCTTACAATTCTGACTTTATATCTCACAATTTCGACTTTATATCAATCAATTCTGACTTTATATCTCGCAATTCTGACTTTATATCACGCAATTCTGACTTTATATCTCGCAATTCTGACTTTATATCTTACAATTCTGACTTTATATCTCGCAATTCTGACTTTATATCTCGCAATTCTGACTTTATATCTCGCAATTCTGACTTTATATTAGTGTTGGGCGATATGCTCCATTTTCATATCGTCCTATCGTCAGCCTGTGAGATCGGCGATACACGATATTATCGTGAGGGGGCGGGGCTAACTTATTTGATTATTAACTTGATTATTTAGCCTACTCATTAATTTGCTTGTTTTATTAGCCTACTTCGTTTTATATACGAGAATCTTTTTTCTATTTTGCTAGCAAAGGTGGAGTGTTTATTAATAGGATCAGGTTATTTCCTGGTATAGTGAAGTAAAAAAAAAGAGATCCTAATAATCCTTTTGTTTGTCAACGGGAAATTTACGGACACATTAGCCTCATGCCATTACATGCAGCATTTTGGTCTATTTCTGCACGAGATGAAAACACGTTTTAATAATTTCTTGGGTCAGAAAGAGTCGAAGTTTGCGTGTGTGTGTGCCCCCCTACCAGTGCGTTCTCTGCGCACTTCACATGCGCACTTCAGTAAGCACGAAGTACGCGGGTTAATGTGTTTTAAATGCCGATAGAAACAAGAGCAAGGGCCAAACGTCTAGCTGAGTCGATCGGTTTATACTTATACTTATGACTTGACTCTGATAAAGGAAACGTTTACATGACCACATGCATTGTCAAGTTTATTCAACATAATCAGGTTAAGAACGTCGTCGCATGTAAACGCGCTCTATCTCTGAAAGTGAAAGTAAAAACGGACTGCTTTCGGCATCTGCATTAACGCCGCGTTCCCTCAGAGACGACGATGATAACGGTAATACTATTTTAGTGATATTATTATTAATACTATTTAGTAATTGTATTGTTTTTAGTGTTAGTGTCATTAAACGTTTTGTTAATGTGTTACAGAAACAAATACTGACGAACAACGATGCCGTTTTCATCTCGGATCTGTAGGAAATTTAATTTTGCGTCTGTTAAAACGAGCACACTTGATAATTTGTGAATGGATCACCTTGCAATTGAATTTTGATGTGGGATGTTTTTTAGTCTGTTTTAAAAACATTCTCTAAGAGGAGTCCTCATTAGTGCGTGTGTTGTTGATGTCGTTGTAAATTTAGGCAAGGCAAATTAATTGTAGTTCCTAATATTCATTTAATAACAATACTAGCTTTATAATAATAATAATAGGCCTAATAATAATAATTTAATACATTATGGTAAAACGAGCCAATTATCGTATTGATATCGTCAAAGGCATCTGCCATCGGCGATATGTCAGACTATCGTCGATACACGATACTATCGTCTATCGGCACAACCCTACTTTATATCTCACAATTCTGACTTTATATCTCGCAATTCTGACTTTATATCTTACAATTCTGACTTTATATCTCACAATTTCGACTTTATATCAATCAATTCTGACTTTATACCTCGCAATTCTGACTTTATATCTCGCAATTCTGACTTTATATCACGCAATTCTGACTTTATATCAATCAATTCTGACTTTATATCTCACAATTCTGACTTTATATCTCACAATTCTGACTTTATATCTCGCAATTCTGACTTTATATCAATCAATTCTGACTTTATATCTCACAATTCTGACTTTATATCTCACAATTCTGACTTTATATCTCGCAATTCTGACTTTATATCTCGCAATTTCGACTTTATATCAATCAATTCTGACTTTATATCTCACAATTTCGACTTTATATCAATCAATTCTGACTTTATATCAATCAATTCTGACTTTATATCTCGCAATTCTGACTTTATATCTCGCAATTCTGACTTTATATCACGCAATTCTGACTTTATATCACGCAATTCTGACTTTATATCACGCAATTCTGACTTTATATCTCGCAATTCTGACTTTATATCTCGCAATTCTGACTTTATATCTTACAATTCTGACTTTATATCTCGCAATTCTGACTTTATATCAATCAATTCTGACTTTATATCTCACAATTCTGACTTTATATCTCACAATTCTGACTTTATATCTCGCAATTCTGACTTTATATCAATCAATTCTGACTTTATATCTCACAATTCTGACTTTATATCTCACAATTCTGACTTTATATCTCGCAATTCTGACTTTATATCTCGCAATTTCGACTTTATATCAATCAATTCTGACTTTATATCTCACAATTTCGACTTTATATCAATCAATTCTGACTTTATATCAATCAATTCTGACTTTATATCTCGCAATTCTGACTTTATATCTCGCAATTCTGACTTTATATCACGCAATTCTGACTTTATATCACGCAATTCTGACTTTATATCTCGCAATTCTGACTTTATATCACACAATTCTGACTTTATATCACGCAATTCTGACTTTATATCTCGCAATTCTGACTTTATATCTCGCAATTCTGACTTTATATCTTACAATTCTGACTTTATATCTCGCAATTCTGACTTTATATCTCGCAATTCTGACTTTATATCTCGCAATTCTGACTTTATATCTCGCAATTCTGACTTTATATCTCGCAATTCTGACTTTATATCTCGCAATTCTGACTTTATATCTTACAATTCTGACTTTATATCTCACAATTTCGACTTTATATCTCACAATTTCGACTTTATATCAATCAATTCTGACTTTATATCTCGCAATTCTGACTTTATATCACGCAATTCTGACTTTATATCTCGCAATTCTGACTTTATATCTTACAATTCTGACTTTATATCTCGCAATTCTGACTTTATATCTCGCAATTCTGACTTTATATCTCGCAATTCTGACTTTATATTAGTGTTGGGCGATATGCTCCATTTTCATATCGTCCTATCGTCAGCCTGTGAGATCGGCGATACACGATATTATCGTGAGGGGGCGGGGCTAACTTATTTGATTATTAACTTGATTATTTAGCCTACTCATTAATTTGCTTGTTTTATTAGCCTACTTCGTTTTATATACGAGAATCTTTTTTCTATTTTGCTAGCAAAGGTGGAGTGTTTATTAATAGGATCAGGTTATTTCCTGGTATAGTGAAGTAAAAAAAAAGAGATCCTAATAATCCTTTTGTTTGTCAACGGGAAATTTACGGACACATTAGCCTCATGCCATTACATGCAGCATTTTGGTCTATTTCTGCACGAGATGAAAACACGTTTTAATAATTTCTTGGGTCAGAAAGAGTCGAAGTTTGCGTGTGTGTGTGCCCCCCTACCAGTGCGTTCTCTGCGCACTTCACATGCGCACTTCAGTAAGCACGAAGTACGCGGGTTAATGTGTTTTAAATGCCGATAGAAACAAGAGCAAGGGCCAAACGTCTAGCTGAGTCGATCGGTTTATACTTATACTTATGACTTGACTCTGATAAAGGAAACGTTTACATGACCACATGCATTGTCAAGTTTATTCAACATAATCAGGTTAAGAACGTCGTCGCATGTAAACGCGCTCTATCTCTGAAAGTGAAAGTAAAAACGGACTGCTTTCGGCATCTGCATTAACGCCGCGTTCCCTCAGAGACGACGATGATAACGGTAATACTATTTTAGTGATATTATTATTAATACTATTTAGTAATTGTATTGTTTTTAGTGTTAGTGTCATTAAACGTTTTGTTAATGTGTTACAGAAACAAATACTGACGAACAACGATGCCGTTTTCATCTCGGATCTGTAGGAAATTTAATTTTGCGTCTGTTAAAACGAGCACACTTGATAATTTGTGAATGGATCACCTTGCAATTGAATTTTGATGTGGGATGTTTTTTAGTCTGTTTTAAAAACATTCTCTAAGAGGAGTCCTCATTAGTGCGTGTGTTGTTGATGTCGTTGTAAATTTAGGCAAGGCAAATTAATTGTAGTTCCTAATATTCATTTAATAACAATACTAGCTTTATAATAATAATAATAGGCCTAATAATAATAATTTAATACATTATGGTAAAACGAGCCAATTATCGTATTGATATCGTCAAAGGCATCTGCCATCGGCGATATGTCAGACTATCGTCGATACACGATACTATCGTCTATCGGCACAACCCTACTTTATATCTCACAATTCTGACTTTATATCTCGCAATTCTGACTTTATATCTTACAATTCTGACTTTATATCTCACAATTTCGACTTTATATCAATCAATTCTGACTTTATATCTCGCAATTCTGACTTTATATCTCGCAATTCTGACTTTATATCACGCAATTCTGACTTTATATCAATCAATTCTGACTTTATATCTCACAATTCTGACTTTATATCTCACAATTCTGACTTTATATCTCGCAATTCTGACTTTATATCTCACAATTCTGACTTTATATCTCGCAATTCTGACTTTATATCTCGCAATTTTGACTTTATATCTCGCAATTCTGACTTTATATCTCGCAATTCCGACTTTATATCTCACAATTCTGACTTTATATCAATCAATTCTGACTTTATATCACGCAATTCTGACTATATCAATCAATTCTGACTTTATATCTTACAATTCTGACTTTATATCTCACAATTCTGACTTTATATCAATCAATTCTGACTTTATATCACGCAATTCTGACTATATCAATCAATTCTGACTTTATATCAATCAATTCTGACTTTATATCAATCAATTCTGACTTTATATCAATCAATTCTGACTTTATATCTCACAATTTCGACTATATCAATCAATTCCGACTTTATATCTCGCAATTCTGACTATCACGCAATTCTGAGTTTATATCTCGCAATTCTGACTTTATATCTCGCAATTTCGACATTATATCAATCAATTCTGACTTTACAACACGGAAATCTGAGAAATAAAGTCAGAATTGCGAGATAAAAAGTCTCAATTACCTTTTTTATTTTTTCATTCTGTGGCGAAAACAAGCTTCCATACATAAGTGCTAATGGCAAAAGCACATAATAAAATAACTAAAATGAAAAATAAACAGTAAATTCAAAATATAAATAAATACTTCAATAGTAAAATAAGACTCGTACACACATTTTGCATGAACTTACATGAGTTACAAAGACATGAACATTCAGCCCACTGATGTTAAGCAGGACCTTCCCGACAGCCTTGCCACCGAACCAGTCTCCATGCTGAGCCTGATTCAAGATCAGATCATTAACAAGCCTCAAACAGAGCATCAATCAGCCCTGACACAGTTTATTAATAAGTATGTGTCAATAATGGATCTATGGTTTACAGTTTTGACTGATTAGGATGTAAAATATTGTTTAAAACCATAATATGTTTATTATGTACATTATTAAGTATTTTATAAATGCAATAAGGTACTCAATAATGTGCTATATTGTGAATATGATCATTTCTTGTAAACTTCATTTATATTAAAGTAGAAAAGCAGGATGTCTGTACACATAATTGATCAGACCCACCATGTACGGGTATCCGTTTAATGAGTATCTGTACAGAAAAGCGTCATGGATTCGATGTCTGGAAAACACGGCCAGTCCACTTCCTATAAATCCACTGAAGACGAGAAAATGCGTTCACAACTGTGTCCCAAATTTGTGCATTAAAGCCTGAAGAACTTTTCAGGGACTTCATGGATATATTCATGCATTTAAACATGATTTACCTTTTAAAATAATGGGAAAACGGATAGACGCTGCCGAGCTTCTTCTTTAAAAACAGAAAGTCTTCCTCACACCAGACCTGTAACCAAAACATGTCATTCTACAGTACAATCCTGTTTCAACCATCAGCTGAAAGGCAACAGACGCATCTGAATCATATTCGAAATTATGAATGTGTGTGTGTATGCTTGTAAACATCTATACTTGTGCAAGTTTGCTTCACCTCCTGCAGTAACGCTATATCCAGCTGTTCCTGATTCAGCAGATCTCCGATCAGAACAAACCGGTCCCTGCAGTTCTTACTGAGGTATCGGACCCCCCTAAAACAATCACAGCAAACTCAGGCACTCATCCTTTACACATTTAGCACTTCATGATATCAATTCAGTGCATACACATTTGAGGGAAAAATAAAAATATCCATTTTAACAGTAAGAAATGAAAAATCACAAATCTGCATATGCAAATTTCTGAAACACACAGTAAAAAGGTTTATTTACATGTTTTCTGTTTTATATTTTTTTATGAAATGAAAATTATTTATTATAAATATCTAAAAAAAAAAGGTATTTTGTCACTTGGTATGAAAAATATCTTGTAGAAAGATAGGGAAGATAAGTAAGTGTATTGCATTCACTTGAGGAAACAAAATTGACTTCTGAATTAACAAGTTAATTATCTCCCAATTATGAGATATATTTTTTTTCTTGACGATAATTAAGTCATTAATTCAGAAAAACAGAGCAAAAACTAGTTTTTCCATTAAAAATTCTCGTAATTCTGAGATAATTAACTCGTTAATTCATAAAAACACAGCAAAAACTTTTTTTCTTGAAAAATTATCTGGTAATTATGATAAAATTAACTCGTTAATTCAGAAAAACAGAGCAAAAACTAGTTTTTCCATTAAAAATTCTCGTAATTCTGAGATAATTAACTCGTTAATTCATAAAAACACAGCAAAAACTTTTTCCATTCAAAATGATCTCGTAATTGTGAGATAATTAACTCGTTAATTCATAAAAACACAGCAAAAACTTTTTTTCTTGAAAAATTATCTGGTAATTATGATATAATTAACTTGTTAATTCAGAAAAACAGAGCAAAAACTAGTTTTTCCATTAAAAATTCTCGTAATTCTGAGATAATTTACTCGTTAATTCATAAAAACACAGCAAAAACTTTTTTTCATAAAACATTATCTGGTAATTCTGATATAATTAACTCGTTAATTCAGAAAAACACAGCAAAAACGTGTTTTTCCATTAAAAATTCTCGTAATTCTGAGATAATTTACTCGTTAATTCATAAAAACACAGCAAAATCTTTTTTTCATAAAACATTATCTGGTAATTCTGATATAATTAACTCGTTAATTCAGAAAAACACAGCAAAAACGTGTTTTTCCATTAAAAATTCTCGTAATTCTGAGATAATTTACTCGTTAATTCATAAAAACACAGCAAAAACTTTTTTTCATAAAACATTATCTGGTAATTCTGATATAATTAACTCGTTAATTCAGAAAAACACAGCAAAAACGTGTTTTTCCATTAAAAATTCTCGCAATTCTGAGATAATTTACTCGTTAATTCATAAAAACACAGCAAAAACTTTTTTTCATAAAACATTATCTGGTAATTCTGATATAATTAACTCGTTAATTCAGAAAAACACAGCAAAAACGTGTTTTTCTATTAAAAATTCTCGTAATTCTGATATAATTAACTTGTTAATTCAGAAAAACACAGCAAAAACTTGTTTTTTCATTAAAAATTCTCGTAATTCTGATACAATTAACTCGTTAATTCAGAAAAACACAGCAAAAACTTGTTTTTCCATTAAAAATTCTCATAATTCTGAGATAATTAACTCGTTAGTTCAGAAAAACACAGCAAAAACTTGTTTTTCCATTAATAATTCTCGTAATTCTGAGATAATTAACTCGTTAATTCATAAAAACACAGCAAAAACTTTTTTTTCATGAAAAATTATCTGGTAATTCTGATATAATTAACTCGTTAATTCAGAAAAACTGAGCAAAAACTTGTTTTTCCATTAATAATTCTCGTAATTCTGAGATAATTAACTCGTTAATTCATAAAAACACAGCAAAAACTTTTTTTTCATGAAAAATTATCTGGTAATTCTGATATAATTAACTCGTTAATTCAGAAAAACACAGCAAAAACTTTTTTTCATGAAAAATTATCTGGTAATTTTGATATAATTAACTCGTTAATTCAGAAAAACTGAGCAAAAACTTGTTTTTCCATTAAAAATTCTCGTAATTCTGAGATAATTAACTCGTTAATTCATAAAAACACATCAGAAACTTTTTTTCATGAAAAATTATCTGGTAATTCTGAGATAATTAACGTGTTAATTCAGAAAAACAGTAGATTATTGTTTTCTTCAAGTGAATGCAATACACTTCCGTAGTAAGCTAATACAAAGTAAATATTTTTCAGATAATATTTTAATAATTTGTTTTGGCTTTTTTGTTTTTTAAGTTGGAACCCTATAAAATATTCCCAGTAGGATCCGTTAGATAGA
This sequence comes from Pimephales promelas, assembly GCF_988280905.1. NCBI lineage: Eukaryota > Metazoa > Chordata > Actinopteri > Cypriniformes > Leuciscidae > Pimephales > Pimephales promelas. The sequence continues at coordinate 38,360,598 of NC_142776.1, forward strand.
TTAATTATGAATATCAGAATACCTCAGCAAAAGGAGCCGCGTATCGACGTAAAGAGTGAACTTACCAGCAGTTGAGAGAGAAGACACGTAATCTGATTGGCTCTGGGGTTGTCATGGCGATACGTTTTATGGGATGGTCTGTGAGGATAGATGAGAGAATTCAGTTCCAACACACAAAACAAAACGGGGTTGATTCAGTTGGTCATTTCTCAGAATGAGCGTTACTCTACGCTCGACACTGTTTACACTAAACACTGCACTAAAAGCTGAACTTAGTTTGTCTTTAGCCATGTTGAAACATACTGTGAAAAAAAAAAACACTATATAATAATATAAAATACATATTTAATACATAATTTCATATTTACCTGACCTGGCTAAAATCTGTATTAAACCGAGACGGTGTGTTTGGTCAGTAGCTTTCTAACAGGAACTAGTTCACAGGAACCATGCGAGTCATTTAAACACCTTTGACTGAGTAAATCCACAAACAGAGATCAGCGCTCATAAATCATAAAGCGCGGCTCCTGGTGGATATTATTATGGCTCCACCTCAATCCCGAGGGTCAAAGGTCCACTTACTGTGTTGCCATGGTGACACTGTACACAACACACCCTGCAGACGGGCTGTGACCATACACTTATATACACATTTTAATGTAATATACTGTGTGTTATAATGCAGTGTTGTATAATTCATTATAACACTGATCTATTCATTGTTGTAATGCATTCAATCAAATGACAAACATTTCAGTACTGGCAATATTATAATGCATTTTAACTTTGGTTACAATTATTTATGACAAAATTTAATGCATTATAATTGATTTTAATTGACACATTATGTGATGGTATTATAATGGGATCACACTATGGTAATACTATGGCATATCATTCACTACTGACATTAATTTATGAAATTATGACACGAGATTCTTGCAAATCCCCTAAGATCGTTCTAATATAAACTCACAGTAACACACACACACACACACACTGAGTGATCTGAATAATGCAGCATGTGTTTGTGATGACAGTGAATCAGTGTGTATTCATTTTACACCAGTACAGTACACATCAACATTTGCTCCAACAGCGTTATGATCTCAGGGACAGTAAACACAGACACAGCTGCTCCACACACACACACACACACACACACACACACACACTGACAGGCGCCAGGAGGATCTGTGTTTACTGACTGAGATATGAAGGAGACCAGCCACTGAGCCTGTATATATGTGTATGTGTATGTATATATATATATATATGCCTAAGCATATGTATAAAATTGATACTCATTTGCAAACTGGTAGTGTGCTGGTCTTTTTTTCTGACACACCTTTCACCTGCAGGTGTGCGATGGTGTTTGCTAATTGATTTATTATATGTTTAAAATGTAGTTATTCATGTGGCATAAATTCTCAGCAGTTATTACTATGTTTTTTATAAGGTATCTCTAGAGAGAGAGAGAGAGAGACAAGCCCATATTAAGCAACATAGTAAATATATATATATATATATATATATATATATATATTATAAAAAGTTTTAAATGTTGTATGTAATCATACACCATATGAATAAATATAATACAAAAGAAAACCGTTCTTTTAAATGTAATATTTGACTGTTTTTACAGTGATCAAAAATGAAGCATTGCTGAACATAAAATACTTATTGCAAACACACACAGAGACATAGACAGGGACATTATTGAAGGTAGTGCAGACTTATATATAGACGCTTAAATCACACTTTAAATTGAATGTCAGTGCAAAAAGCAATCAAATGATGGAGGATCTTTTAACCCTCAGGTGCTCTTCGTTTCGGAGTCACACTTGTTATCTTCCCGGTCAAAAGTGACCGGACACCTAAAAATGAAACTTTCTCCATCCCAGTAAAACCAATGCAATTTATTTTTGTTCTATAATTTAGTATTTAGTATTTTGAGACAATTTAATTGAATTTATTAATATTTATGCAATAATTATGGTTTATTTTTGCCATGGAAAATATATATATATATTTCTATATATATATTATTTTTTTCAAAAAAATATTAATGCAGTATTTTAGTTTAATATAGAGTCTAGGCCTTCAGAAAAAAAATATTTTTTGAAGAAAATTAGCACCATCTGGTTACAGTATAGAGAAAAAGCGTAGAATCATGGTGTAACCACTAGATGGCATGTACAGCTCTCTATGGAGAGGCATGTGAATTCCCCAGCTGTTTATGAACACATTTTTTGTTGTTGGATTTGAATACACAGTTGAAACAATCTCAAAAACTATTTCTTATAAAAAAAAATGACAAAAAACAAAAATTCACAATTTTTTTTGTTTTTTTTTTTGACAATTTCCCATTCATTTCCTATGGGGGTCATTTTTGACCAAAGACCACAAGTGTGACTATTTTTTTTAAGACCACTTAGCATGCTCAGATCATGACCTCAATTTTTTGTGTGTTCACATACATAATGCCATAAAACTCACGAAGTTTCGTAACATTGCGATGAAGCTGTGATTTTTAAAATTTCAAAACATACTTTTTGTAATCAAAATTTATTGGTGTGTATGTGCATAAAAGTGTGTTTGTATGTGTGTGTGTCTGTTTTGCACTCTAGATGTAGATTGTCACCCCTTTCCTGCGGTGTACTTTTTTTTTTAGAAGTGTAGTCGATTTGTCGATTGTACATACAAAAATTCAGAGAATTTTTTTTTTTTGTCAATTTCCCATTCATTTCCTATGTGTCGGTAATTTTTGACAGACCACCTAAATTGCTCGAATCATGACTTCATTTTTTTGTGTGTGTGTTCACATACATAATGCCATAAAAGTCACGAAGTTTCGTAATTTTCTGAAGAAGCTGTGATTTTTAAATATTCAAAACAGATTTCTTTAATCACAATTTATTGGTGTTTTTGTGTATAAAAGTGTGTGTAGGGATGGGTATGTCTGTTTTGCACTCTTGATGTTTTAGAGTGTCACCCCTTCAATGTTGAGCACTTTTTTTCTGCATCGTGGCCGATTTGAAGATTGTACACACAAAAATTCTCAAAGTTTTTGTGTTTTTGTCAATTTCCCATTCATTTCCTATGGTCGGTCATTTTTGACCGAAGAGCACAAGTGTGACTATTTTTTTTTTCATGACCTAATTTTTTTGTGTGTTCACATACCTAATGCCATAAAAGTCACCAAGTTTCGTAACATTCCGATGAAGCTGTGATTTTAAAAAATTCAAAACAGAAAATGTTTCGGTCAGAAATGACCGAAGAGCACCTGAGGGTTAACTTAAATGGGATTACATGCAATCTTATATGCTGGAGATCCGATCTTACCTTTATTAACTTACTTGAAAAGGTTTCACTCAATCAGTCCAAAACAGTCTTCGGCGCTTTAGTATAATCTCTGGTATGGACAGTTTTTCATGAGCTTTTGAGTCTCATATCCTGTCCGACCGCGACTTCCTCATCTAACTTACTGATCTAGCGTCAGATGTCTCTGAAGAAAAGACATTCGCTTTATCAAACGCGTTTGTTGGACATTTATTATTTAACTTCAACCTGTAACATGAGTAAACGTGTTCACGTGAATCAAAATAAAGCTTTATCAAGCGTCTCTCTTTGGCTGACACGCGTTTGAATGGCGCATAATCAGAGTTTTGCAATACAATGGTCAAAGGAAGTGTTTTATTCGTTTGTTTTCCCATAAGAGCTATTTTGCAGCAAATGCGTTGAAGTTGGTGACGTCACGCGTGAGTCCGGCGTCGACGTAGCGGTTTCGTCATCAACAAGCGCCTCGATGATGACTGGATTGCTGGGAAAATGAGTTCGTTTACTTTTCTCATTTAATCTGTTCGGTCAGGTACGACAGATCAAAATAATAGTTGTTCTATTTTAACTATTCCCTGCCTTATTTCAATTAAATTCATTATTCGGGTGAAATTTTCTAGACTGTTACTTTTCTCAGCGCGTTGAGATGTTTTTAAAGGGATAGTTCACCCAAAAATGAAAATTCTGTCATTTACTCGCCCTCAATTTGTTCCGAACCTAAATAAATGTCTTTGTTCTGATGAATACAAAACAATATATTATGAAGAGTGTTTGTAGCCAAACAGATGACATTTAAAGGAAACACTTTGGAAGTCTGTTTGGTTAAAATATCATCTTTAGTTTTCAGCAGAAGAGATACAGGCTCAGATCATGAGGGGGAAATGACAGAATTTTATCTATCCCGTTAAAATCTCTTTAAATGTATTTGTGTGTGCCAAAAATAACCCTGAAATATTTACACAAAAGTACTTTCTAGATAAAAAAAAGAAGTTTCTAGTCAGTTTAACGTAATTTGAGTTGAAATAGCTTAAACATCCAAGATGATTGTACTTCATTTAAGGCAGCAACTTATAAATATATATTAAAACACCATAGTACTTTGTTGTAAGAGGAATATTATCTATTTCTGAACAGTCAGTAAACCTGCAGTGGCGATAATTCATTACAAAATACAATCAACTCTCACAAGTTGTTATAAGCTGAGATACTCTGTTGTTCAGTACTGTGCTTTTTGTCAAAGAGAATAAAGACACTTTTACAAAGTTGTAAGTGTGTTTTAAGAAATATGGTCCAAGGAGACCCATGCCATTTTATTGGTATTGCTATACATTGTTTTGATTATATTGTACAAACCCTAACATTGAAGATATTCGATACATAACTGCAATGCACAATTGGCAACCAAGGCCACAACGAATTGTTAAAAACAGGGGAAAGCTTTTGCCAACACCACTTAGATTATGGCATAAAATAACAGAAGTAACAATTTTCAATGTATGCATATAGGATCAAACATAAAATTAATAATTATAACAACAATAATTATAAAAATGGAAACAAAAAGCCTGTAAGAAAAAACACAATTGAGGAAACTCTCGTCATTGAAGTTCAAACATGAAAACGCAGGTTAAGATTGTACCAATATACATTACATTTCTGCTTTTAAGGTGTACCCAAGAATTAGCAGTACCTTCAAAACTTATCTAGACATAAAACTGCAATCAGCGAGTGCCAACTCATGACCAAAAACCATCCATACAAGAACATTTCCATACAAACGGTGCTGTCTTTCGATTTAAAGGGCGAAAATGCTACATGATTTTATCAAGTACGGGTATTTGAAACATCAAATCAGAGCTAAAATTCAAGTTTTTAGTTCTCTGTGGGGAAAATAAACATGATTTCATTTTCAGTAGTAGCAAAAGATACCCATGACCCATTAAAACGGCAGTTCTGTAAAAAAACACACCTGGTGCATTCATGTAATCCAAACGTAATTGTAAAGAAAGCGACTTTTTTAAGGGAGTATGCGCAAACAATAAGAACTATAACATGGTGAAATTACTGACTTTCCCTTTTACACTATACTATAGTAAAAAAAAAAACAGTCGTTTAACTCAAAACGAAAGCATCCGACGGGTTGCAGAAGAAGGTAAACAGTGCAGGGACGACGTGAAGGTGAAGATGAACGAAAGAAGAAACACACATTCTCTTTGAGGGTTTAAAGCACCAGAAAGCACGACAGTAATGCAACATTCTCAGATTGAAAAAGACAAAAAACAGGCAAATCTATCGAGGTATTGTTCCAGGATTAAACATTTAAAATCTCGATGGGCAGCAACTGTGAAGCCATTTCTCTTTGTACCAGAGTGACATTTAAAGGGATAGTTCACTTTGAAATTTATTTTTGGTATGTTTTAGCTGTCCTCAAGGGCATCCAAGATGTAAGTGTCTTTGTTTACGCATTTTTGATATTTTTAGGTCAAACCGTTGTCTGTCAGTCATATAATGGAGGTCTATGGTCACCACCTCAAAGAGCATGCACAGAGAAGTCCAAATTAAACATGATTTAATGACTCGTAAATGTAAGCACACATTGATGGCCTAAGACACAAAACGAGCGGTTTGTGTGAGAAAAACGAACAGTATTTATATCGTTTTTACCTTTTGTAATCACAGCCACGTCCAAGTGATCTGAGGGCGCGGGTGCTTTGGTAAAAACAATATAAACACCGTTCGTTTTCTAACCCTAACCGCTCGTTTCGTGTCTTAAGCCATCAATGTGTACTTACATTCACGAGTCATTAAATCATGTTTAATTTGGACTTCTCTGTGCATGCTCTTTGAGGTGGTGACCATAGACCTCCATTATATGACTGACAGACAAAGACACCTACATCTTGGATGCCCTCGAGGTAAGCTAAAACACACCAAAAATAAATGTCAAAGTGAACTATCCGACGCATCTTAAGAAAGCTTCAATGAACAGCAGAGTCAAACACTTAGTCATGTTGTAGCATAAAGAAATGGATCGCTTTATCTATTCCTACTATTTTACGTCGAGAGGTAGTCAAAAGGCACTTCAGAGTATCAATCAACTTGTGTTCTTTGAAGAAAGGCACTCACATTTGGGTCAGCTACTCAAAATACTTTAGTACGGTTTCTGACGCCCCCTCTGTTGTTCAAACGACATCTGCAGAACTGAAATCTTGTGTTGTTTGGTTTAAGGCCGTGCAGTGTGTTTTCAGTAGGTCTGTCTTAATAAAAAATGAACGTAAACCCTCCGCTGGCCGACCTGGTACTCATTTACAAATCAGGTGAATCTCATGAAACCTGTCAGGTCATATTTCACCCCAAAATCAAATCAAATAAAAATTATTTTCTCATATGGATATATATATATATATATATATATATATATATATACATGTTCTATATATTCTCATATTTATATATATATATATATACACTAGGGCTGTCAAACGATTAATCGCATCCAAGATAAAAGTTTGTGTTTCCATAATATATGTGGGTGCACTGTGTATAATTATTTTATATATATATAAATACACACGCATGCTTGTATATATTTAAGAAATATTTTCATGTATATACTGTATATAGATTTATATATAATTTATATTATATATAAATATAAATATTTTATATAAATAATATATTTTTTTTAAATATACATGCATGTGTGTGTATTTATATATACAAAATAATTATACACAGTGCACCCACATATATTATGGAAACACAAACTTTTATTTTGGATGCGATTAATCACAATTAATCGTTTGACAGCCCTAGTATATATATATATAATTTTATTGCATTATGCCATTTGAACACATTTCCTCCCAATTCTGAGTAATGTAATGCTATGTTAAACCAAAATCACTGCATTCAGACAGGATGATTTCTGCTAGTGTCTAATCAGAATAGCATTTTCTGTTGCATGATGATGATAGGAATTTATTAAAATAATGTCAAAATGCAATTTTCTTCTCTCTAAAAACAGCCTTTATTCAAAGGTATATATGTTTAATCTCTTGATTTGAGAGTAAAATGAGATTTCTTCATGAGATTCACCCTTCTTATATCACTGTAAAATGCTGCATGCACCACTTATGAACGGCACACATTGTCTTCCATGACATTCTTTCCCATCCACACATTCACATTCCCTCCATGGAGACGCAACAAAGCTTAACACGACATCTATGATCTGTATATGTAACAAAACCAATGTGACCCATTTAAGGCAAGTTTTTTTTAAACAGAGTAATACTATATTTTTTTTATGTCCTCAAAGACTCGATCAAATTGTGCACCAGGATCAGAACAGAAGCAAAACATTTGGTTTTGTGTAACATTTTGGCGTATTCCTCCGATGTTTGGACAATTTGGCATATTCCTCCTCCACACGTGTGACGGAGGGAGTGTGCAAAGCAACAGAAGTTTGTTGACAGAAGCGCGCTAGTCCTTAATGAGCCTATAGACGTGGTATTGTGCCCCGTGTTCACTCGTCGACACTTCGAATACAAACGCTATACACAGTAGTGTCTCCTGGGTTTCCCTGTGGGTCACCACCTGCAGCGAGGCAAACAGAAGACAAGAACATTCAGAGAATTCATATTAGAGAAGAATAAAACAATGGTTTCATATACTAAAAAAAATAAATAAATAAATTTAAAAAATATATACATATAATATATATAATTTTTGTAGTGTCTATTTGATGCTTTTCTCACTTAACACAATAACAATATCTTTTGGGAGTCATTTCTCAGCCAAATTTAATGTGTGATTAATTTGCGATTTATTAGATTAATTAATCTGCATATTGTGTAATTAGTAAAAATTAGAGCCCTATCGATACAAATATTTTTTGGTTTTAAAATCCGATATATCTGCCGATATTTATTTATTTTTTTTTATTTTAGAAAGGCGCAACAAAACATTAACAGATTTCCCTAACATTAGTTATTTAATTTTTTTAGCCAAAATAATACGATAATGCATTTTAAAAAGAAACTTTCTAAAAATTTCTTTTATTGTCACAACAGAACAGACGGATGATAGTGGTATTAGCTAGCTTTATGGTTAGCTAGTCTATGATGAACCATAATTTAGCAATGGATTATGTCATACTGCAAATTGTAAAACATACATTTTCAATATAACAGGCCAAGGAAACTTCCGCCGGCCACAAATTTTGTCATGTTTATTTGAGTTTAGAGAACTGATGGGGATGTTCTTTTAATTGTTATTCAAGCAATGTATGTCTCGTGACCAACTTAATGAGTGTTGCCAACAGGGACGGTGTAGAGTGCCCTCTGGTGGACAAACTATACAACACTCATGACATGGTTCAAGCGTGTTTTGTCTGTTTTTATTTTATTTTTGAAATATTCATTTATCGGCCATTATAACTGCCGATACCGATAGTTTGGAAAATGCCTAATATCGGCCGATAATATCGGTCTGGGTCTAGTAAAAATGTAATCGCTTGACATCCATAATAAAATCAAAACACTGTATAGTCTTCACTGTATGAATTAAATATAAACTGATTCTTATTAAAGAGACAAATGACAGACAGCAGGTATATTAAAATAATTAAATAAATGTTAGTTTAGCTAATTTTACTATATACATATTTATTTTATTTTGTGTTTCCAATAAATTATAGGGGAAAAAAATCTGCCAAACTATATATTAATTCTGAGTTAATGCCTCACTTTAAATGTTATGAAAAGTACTTTAGGTGGAAAACAATATCTTAATATATAATCTTTCAAAATCAACAATGAAATATTCTTGGGCCTTTTACCTGTAAGATGGTGAAGTTTTCTAATACGCTGTTCATCATGTATTTCTCAGGCAGGTGCTTGAGCTTGTGGATGAAGTTGATCATATATTCGCACATGGGAGAACGATGGATGCGATACAAACACTTCCCTCCCTCAACACGAGCGAACTCGGTCTGTAAACGCAAATGGGCTTTTTAAAAGAGAAGCACTGGCACTTTTCAGTCATATTAATGGTGTTGGCGATCACACTCACCTCCACTTTTTCCACCACTTGCTTCCCGAAGGAGCAGACTTTGGTTGAGACGGTGATGGTCATGTTCTCTGAGCTGCTGTACTGACTGCTGACTCCGTAGAAGGAGCCCGGCCCATCCTGGACGCCACTGTTATTCAGATCCGCCTGAGAAAATACACACTCAGTATTATAGCGCATACCATGCTACAACCTATGGAAGCTTGTTTCCGCACTGAATAAAAAAATGAATGATAATAATTGCGATTATATAATATTTTTTTTTTATCTCAGAATTGCGAGATATGAAGTCAGAATTGTAAGAAATACTTGCAATTCTGAGATATAAAGCTATAAAGCAAGATAGCAATTGCGATACATAAAGTCGCAGTTCTGAGAAATAAAGTTGCAATTGCAAGATATAAATTTACAATTCTGAGAAATAGTCACAATAACGAGATATAAAGTCGCAATTCTGAGAATTAAAGTCACAATAGCGAGATATAAAGTCGCAATTCTGAGAAATAAAGTCACAATGGCGAGATAAAAAGTCACAATTCTGAGAAATAAAGTCACAATTGCCAGATATAAAATCTCAATTCTGAGAAATAAAGTCACAATTGCCAGATATAAAATCTCAATTCTGAGAAATAGTCGCAATTGCAGATATAAAATTGCTATTCTGAAAAATTCAATTCATCACAGAACAGAGCAAGGTGAGCATTTGTGCTTATAAAACTTAAACTTTTTTATTTATTTTTTAAATGGCCGCTCGTTTCGCTAGATAAGACCCTTATTCATCGTCTGGTGTCGTTTAAAGCCCTTTGAAGCTGCACTGAAACTCTCATTTGGACCTTGAACCGTTTGGTCCCCATTGAAGTCCATTATAAGGAGAAAATCCTGGAATGTTTTCATCAAAAACCTTCATTTCTTTTCGACTGAAGAAAGAAAGACGTGGACATCTTGGATGACATGGGGGTGAGTAAATTATCAGCAATTTTTTTTTTTAAATGAACTAATCCTTTAACATTTTTTCAGAACCTCTAGTAAATCATGTTATTTTGTTTAGTTGTCAATTCAGAATTGTGGGAGAATAGTGATCTAGAAAGTCCTGTAAATGAGTCGTGCAGCTGTAAATGAGATGTCGCTGATGTGACGCACCCAAAATTTGACGAGGAAGAACGCGTTTTGAGGGCCCTTCTCGTACAACTCCTTGAGTCCTCCCTTCTTCTCAGGGAATTTGTCGTAGATCTGTCGGATGTCCACCGCCTCCAGCAGAGGGTCGCTGTAGGACGGGTTGGTCTGGCCAATGTGAACAAACAGGTGTTTGCTGTACTGTAAATAGACATGCAAAATATATTGTTATTAATTTAAATATCCCCAACTGAGCAAGCCAAAGGCAACAGTGGCAAGGAACCAAAAAACTCCACCAGGTGACCCAATGGTGTCCTAAAACTCTATCAAGTGACACAATGGTGTCCTAAAACTCCATCAGGTGACACAATGGTATCCTAAAACTCCATCAGGTGACCCAATGGTATCCTAAAACTCCATCAAGTGACACAAAGGTATCCTAAAACTCCATCAGGTGACCCAATAATATCCTAAATCTCCATCAGGTGACCCAATGGTATCCTAAAACTCCATCAAGTGACACAAAGGTATCCTAAAACTCCATCAGGTGACCCAATAATATCCTAAATCTCCATCAGGTGACCCAATGGTGTCCTAAATCTCCATCAGGTGACCCAATGGTGTCCTAAATCTCCATCAGGTGACCCAATGGTATCCTAAAACTCCATCAGGTGACCCAATAATATCCTAAATCTCCATCAGGTGACCCAATAATATCCTAAATCTCCATCAGGTGACCCAATGGTGTCCTAAAACTCCATCAAGTGACACAATGGTGTCCTAAATCTCCATCAGGTGACCCAATGGTATCCTAAAACTCCATCAAGTGACACAAAGGTATCCTAAAACTCCATCAGGTGACCCAATAATATCCTAAATCTCCATCAGGTGACCCAATGGTGTCCTAAATCTCCATCAGGTGACCCAATGGTATCCTAAAACTCCATCAAGTGACACAATGGTATCCTAAAACTCCATCAGGTGACCCAATAATATCCTAAATCTCCATCAGGTGACCCAATGGTATCCTAAAACTCCATCAGGTGACCCAATGGTGTCCTAAATCTCCATCAGGTGACCCAATAATATCCTAAATCTCCATCAGGTGACCCAATGGTGTCCTAAAACTCCATCAAGTGACACAATGGTGTCCTAAATCTCCATCAGGTGACCCAATGGTATCCTAAAACTCCATCAGGTGACCCAATGGTGTCCTAAATCTCCATCAGGTGACCCAATAATATCCTAAATCTCCATCAGGTGACCCAATGGTGTCCTAAAACTCCATCAGGTGACCCAATCGTGTCCTGAAACTCCATCAGGTGACCCAACGGTGTCCTAAACCTCCATAAAGCGACCCAGCGGTGTCCTAAAACTCCATCAGGTGACCCAGTGGTGTCCTAAAACTCCATCAGGTGACCCAATGGTGTCCTAAACCTCCATAAAGCGACCCAATGGTGTCCTAAAACTCCATCAGGTGACCCAATAATATCCTAAATCTCCATCAAGTGACACAATGGTGTCCTAAAACTCCATCAGGTGACCCAATAATATCCTAAATCTCCATCAGGTGACACAATGGTGTCCTAAAACTCCATCAGGTGACCCAATGGTGTCCTAAATCTCCATCAGGTGACCCAATAATATCCTAAATCTCCATCAGGTGACCCAATAATATCCTAAATCTCCATCAGGTGACCCAATAATATCCTAAATCTCCATCAGGTGACCCAATGGTGTCCTAAAACTCCATCAGGTGACCCAATAATATCCTAAATCTCCATCAGGTGACCCAATGGTGTCCTAAAACTCCATCAAGTGACACAATGGTGTCCTAAAACTCCATCAGGTGACCCAATGGTGTCCTAAATCTCCATCAGGTGACCCAATGGTATCCTAAAACTCCATCAGGTGACCCAATGGTGTCCTAAATCTCCATCAGGTGACCCAATAATATCCTAAATCTCCATCAGGTGACCCAATGGTGTCCTAAAACTCCATCAGGTGACCCAATCGTGTCCTGAAACTCCATCAGGTGACCCAACGGTGTCCTAAACCTCCATAAAGCGACCCAGCGGTGTCCTAAAACTCCATCAGGTGACCCAGTGGTGTCCTAAAACTCCATCAGGTGACCCAATGGTGTCCTAAACCTCCATAAAGCGACCCAATGGTGTCCTAAAACTCCATCAGGTGACCCAATGGTGTCCTAAAACTCCATCAGGTGACCCAATGGTGCCCTAAACTCCATCAGGTGACCCAATGGTGTCCTAAAACTCCATCAGGTGACCCAATGGTGTCCTAAAACTCCGTCAGGTGACCCAATGGTGTCCTAAAACTCCATCAGGTGACCCAATGGTGTCCTAAAACTCCATCAAGTGACCCAATGGTGCCCTAAACTCCATCAGGTGACCCAATGGTGTCCTAAAACTCCATCAGGTGACCCAATGGTGTCCTAAATCTCCATCAGGTGACCCAATGGTGTCCTAAAACTCCATCAGGTGACCCAATAATATCCTAAATCTCCATCAGGTGACCCAATGGTGTCCTAAAACTCTATCAAGTGACACAATGGTGTCCTAAATCTCCATCAGGTGACCCAATGGTGTCCTAAAACTCCATCAGGTGACCCAATGGTGTCCTAAAACTCTATCAAGTGACACAATGGTGTCCTAAATCTCCATCAGGTGACCCAATGGTATCCTAAAACTCCATCAAGTGACACAATGGTGTCCTAAAACTCCATCAGGTGACCCAATGGTGTCCTAAATCTCCATCAGGTGACCCAATGGTGTCCTAAAACTCCATCAGGTGACCCAATAATATCCTAAATCTCCATCAGGTGACCCAATGGTATCCTAAAACTCCATCAGGTGACCCAATGGTGTCCTAAAACTCCATCAAGTGACACAATGGTGTCCTAAAACTCCATCAGGTGACCCAATAATATCCTAAATCTCCATCAGGTGACCCAATGGTGTCCTAAAACTCCATCAGGTGACCCAAAGGAGGAAAAAAAAACCTTGGAAGAACCCAGGCTCAATCGGCGGCCAGTTCTCCTCTGGCGTTTATGAACTAGATGCTGGATTTACAGTAACTGTAAGGTAAAAATGTATATGAATGTCTCTAAACAGACTTTGATAAACGCTGATGGTGTTCACATGCGCATTAAGAATTGATTCTATAGTTATGCATGTTTGAATATATATGCACAGGTTTGTAATTCCCTACAAAACCATGCCTGAACAAACTTGTCTTGTCTATAAACTTGATATAGAATAAGCACATTTGTGGAGAGCTCCTCTCTACTCACAGAGTCCTGGTCCTGCGGGACCTCCATGAACGCGGAGTACTCCAGAAGACGCAGTTTTGAGGAGGCAATGGTGCGATCCTGCCACACGGGCACTGCGGTGGCCACCGGCGGGGGAGGAGGGGCCAGAGGCTCGTATGCTGCACAAACACAAGGGGGCGCCAGTGAGACTCAACCACAGGCATAAACCGAGAAGAAATGGTGGCAGGCGTGAGCTGTGCTCGAAATGGACTACTAGTGTACTAGTACACTTACATGATAAGGGTTGAACAGGTCCTGATAGGTTTGGGTAAGGAGTTTGTGCAAATGGCTTGATGCTGAAAAAGTGTTCAGGATTTGTTAGAATCAAATTCAAGTTATTATTTAAAGTTGTGCACTTGGGTTAAACATTCTCTTATTAGGGTTCCCACACTTTTTGGCCATTTCCAATCATTTTTGACTACTTTTGATTGATTGATTGATAGATAGATAGATAGATAGATAGATAGATAGATAGATAGATAGATAGATAGATAGATAGATAGATAGATAGATAGATAGATAGATAGATAGATAGATAGATAGATAGATAGATAGATAGATAGATAGATAGATAGATAGAGGTTCAAATAAATGTTTTTTTTTCTTTTGAACTTTATCCTATACAAGCAAACACAAAAAGCATAAATCAAAATATATCACACTTTCCACACAATTATTAAGCTGCACAACACTGACTGATTTGTTAATCAGTTCAAGTGAATCAATTGGAAAGAACTGACTCAAAAAAGTGATTCACTCACAAATCGAATATCACAATAGCTTACTAACAAGTTTTATAGACAAAAGCAATATCCATCTGATTAAATCATTCAGAGAAGAGAAGAACTAGAAAATGTCTATTAATTATAGAAATGGTCATGACTTATATAAAAAAAATTTCCCGTCCATACATTTATTAAAGGATTAGTTCTTTACTCTACTTTCAAAAAAACTTTTTTCTGATAATTTACTCGCCCCCGTGTCATCCAAGATGTCCATGTCTTTCTTTCTTCAGTCGAAAAGAAATTAAGGTTTTTGATGAAAACATTCCAGGATTTTCTCCATATAATGGACTTCAATGGGGACCAAACGGTTCAAGGTCCAAAAGACAGTTTCAGTGCAAACTGCAATCTGTTCAAAGGGCTTTAAACGATTCCAGATGATGAATAAGGTAAACAAATCTTAAAGATAAAGATTACAAATCTTTTCCCGAGTCAATTCGTTCATTTTGTTCGTTGAATGAACCAAATGTCATGAAAAAAGATTCGTTCATTTTGATGAACGAGTTCGAACAGGAGAGTCACGAACGTGCATCAGAGAACAGAGCAAGGCGAGCATTTGAGCTTATAAAACTTAAACTTTGTTATTTATTTTTTTTAAATGACCAATCGTTTCGCTTGATAAGACCCTTATTCATCGTCTGGAATCATTTAAAGCCCTTTGAACAGTTTGCAGTTTGCACTGAAAGTGTCATTTGAACCTTGAACCATTTGGACCCCATTGAAGTCCATTATGGAATGTTTTCATCAAAAACCTTAATTTCTTTTCGACTGCAGAAAGAAAGACACGGACATCTTGGATGACATGGGGGTGAGTAAACTATCAGCAAAAGTTTTTTTTAAAGTGAACTACTCCTTTAATTCGGTATATAGCAGTTTAATACATAGGATAATGAACAAAAAGCCAGGCATTATCACCAAGACCCTAAAGGGTCCTGATCACCCTGCCTGGGGGTTAGTTTGTGATTATGACTAGCTGACTGTATATTATCACTTGCTAATCACTTTCCAACTTTTCAAGTCCTACAAAAAACAAATTCCCTGATATCTTCTTGTTGTCCATGACTGTGGGAACCCTTTTTTTGCACTGAAATGTTTTTGGTTGGTATACAAAGTGGTATATTTCACAACTGTTCGATTCGGCCGTATCAGCTAAGCGTAAGTTCACCTACTTCAGTGACAAAAGTCATGTGCGCTAGCTCACGTCTGATCAAGAGATCTCAACAGAGGCTTGAGACCACAGTATGTTGCCAATGAAAAAGGCTGGGAATCAAAATTTGGGAAAGGATCTACAGTAAAATCAAACCAAGTTTCATCAGTTGTGAGCTTGAAATTGAATCCGAATGTGATGAGAAAGAGTAGCCCTCATAAAATAACACGGCTGGACCATGTGGTAATACAGTATGTCGGGCAGGACAATTCAAAGTGTGGGAACATTTCGAGATGGTAAAAAATGACCACAAAAAACATGATCGAACTTAAACATGATCTATCATTTAAAACTTGTAAATGGTAACCTATTTCCATTACTTTCTCAGTTGATCGTTCAATAACATTGTACTTAAAAATGAAATATTTTCAGAGCTAAGCACAACTAGAACCATTGGTAACACTTTATTAATTAACTACATTAGTTTATGATGAACTGCACTTCTACAGCATTTATTAATCTGCTGTTAATTTAAAGATTTACTAATAGATTATTAAACTCAAGGGTTGCGGTTAATGCACTGTAAACATGAACAAAAATGAATGACTGTATTTTAATTAACTAACAAATATCAACAAATACAGTAACACATGTTTTGCAAACGGTTAGTTAATTACGCTTCCATAATAATGATTTTGTTAATTTCTATAGTTTTTCCAAGCAAATGAAGTTCCCTAATATATTGATTTTGGACAAGGACACCTTAATGATTGAGTGTCAATGTCAAGCCCATGTTGCTTTTGGCAAATAAAACAAAAAACTAGTTTGGTAACCAAGACCAAAGCCATTAACAATAGTTTTCAGTAATAGAAATTGACCAAATCTTGCCTTAGCAGTGAACTGAAATAAAAAAGCTGAAGTACTAACATTTAAATAAAAAGTTTAAAATTAAAGCTAAATAATTTTTTTTATAAAACACAAACATTAATAACAAAAGCACCTACAATTACTAAAAATAAAGGATAAATTCTATGTCTCAAACTCACGAGTCACTGTTTGGACTTAAAGGAGTAGTTCACCTTTAAAAAACTTTTGCTGATAATTTACTCGCCCCCATGTCATCCAAGATGTCCGTGTCTTTCTTTCTTCAGTCGAAAAGAAATTAAGGTTTTTGATGAAAACATTCCAGGATTTTCTCAATATAATGGACTTCAATGGGGTCCAAACGGTTCAAGGTGCAAAAGACAGTTTCAGTGCAAACTGCAAACTGTTCAAAGGGCTTTAAACGACACCAGACGATGAATAAGGGTCTTATCTAGGACCCTTCGAGTCATGACTCGAAAAAAGATTTGTTCGTTTTGATGAACGAGTTCGAACAGGAGAGTCACGAACGCGCATCACAGAACAGAGCAAGGCGAGCATTTGTGCTTATAAAACTTAAACTTTGTTATTTATTTTTGAAATGACCGATCGTTTCGTTAGATAAGACCCTTATTCATCGTCTGGTGTCGTTTAAAGCCCTTTGAAGCTGCACTGAAACTCTCATTTAGACCTTGAACCGTTTGGTCCCCATTGAAGTCCATTATATGGAGAAAATCCTGGAATGTTTTCATCAAAAACCTTAATTTCTTTTCGACTGAAGAATGACATGGGGGTGAGTAAATTATCAGCAAAAGTGTTTCTTAAAAGTGAACTACTCCTTTAAATTGGTTAAGTGTATCTGGAATCTGAATTATAATCGTTAAATCCTTTACGATTGCCATCTCTTGAGGCAGTGCTAGCTAAATATCAGGTCAAGCTCTGTGAGGGAACTTACGCGTAGCTGGTGCGACCAAGCCCAGGACTTCTTCCTGGGTTGTGCTTAAGAACCAGCCTGATGCATAAAAACGTGATCCATTAAATATGCCAGATACACAAACACACCGAGAAACACAGAGTATGAGTTCATGAGTTACTCACTCCTGAGAGGGTCCAGGTTGACCCGGGATGGGGGTCGGCCAGAACTGGAAAACAGAACAACGAAAACAATCAAATGACTTGATGATTTGTTGGAATGGTTTAATCTGGAAGTAAGCTTCTGAAGCGTACTCGTGCAGACGGCGGGTACGGGGACTGTGGGAGAGGAGGAAGAGAGGTCTTGATCAGACTCGGAGACACGATCTGAGCGGAGGAGAGTGCCGCCATGTTCTGGAGAGCCTTGTCTTTGGACGCTTGATCCTGAGGAGACGAAGACCCAGGTGAGCAGAATAATCCAGGAGAAATTCATGGCAAAAATAACGGTTAATTGTAATGCAAAGCAGCCTGCTGATTTATGACAAAGCCAGGAAGAAGCATTAGAAAAAGGGGAAATAATAGGAAATCAGATTTGCATTTCCAAGGAAATGTGTTAAAGTTTCGGGTAAGTTGATGTTTTAACCCTAAAACCGTATTCTGGGCAAATGTGGGCAAAATAGTTTTGATTTATTTTTTAAAAATACTTCCCTTGATCCCTTGAGCTACTTTTCCTAAGTTTTTTTTAACTCAATTCTACAATGTTTAGTGGGTGAAAAAAAACTCCTTAATCTTGTATTTGGGTCAAAAATGGGCACCCATAGAAATGAAATGAATGGGAAAAACTGTATTCTAAAATAAGACAGCAAAGTCACTTCATCTTTAGGTTTGAGCTCTAAGAACTTATTGGAATGATATTTTAATGTAGTTAAAAAAATAAAACATAAAAATAAGCATCTTTTACATAGAAAATATGGTACTTTTTGAAGTAAATAAATTCAAAAGTACCCCCAAAATAAAATAAAAACACCATAAATGGATAGACAAAACTTTATCGAAGACAGTGATATAACATTTATAATAAATAAAAATTAGGATCACACCTGAGTCCTCTGTGCCCACATTTGTCCACAATTACAGGATTAAGGGCTATAAAGTGAATACGGTTTGAGGGCTACGGCTTCACATGTTAGGGATGTCAAATTAAAATATTTGTCGAATTTAAAATTAAAATCCACATTCGAATGCAAAAACGGTGCATTCTTCATTCAAAGCACTGCATAAATAGAGAAGTTCAATGTGGATCTTGGTTACATCAAAACCAAAACCAAACCGCATTTCCTGTGCCGCTTTTCCATTGTTTTCCATGTAAACAAACGCTCGACGACGCAAGCGCAACAGAGATGGCACGTAAAGTTATAAGAAGCTCAACTTTTGGGTTTTTCCCATTCCACTGCATCTCAAAAAAGCACTCTGCGCTTTGTATCTTTGTATTAAACTAAGAATAAATACAAGATGTTTAGTTTATAATTTATGCAATTCACAGAATTATATTTGCAAACGATATTTTTAACGGTATGCACTTTTTTTGTACAGACAGTCATGCTTTCATTTCATTGCTTTGAATAAACAATTCAATGCGATGCATTCATATTCTGCTCTTTGTGGCCTCGGGAGGCATCTGAAATTGAATATAATTTGAATATTAGTAATATTTAAGTATAAAATTCGAATTTAGTTTAAGTCATTTTGACAGCCTTGTTTTCTTTCAGCTGTACACGAAAATCAACACGTATCCTTGCATCTCTACAGCATAAAGGCAGATTTAGATGGTTAAATGGATGCAAGAAATAGACCAAAAAAAAAAAATACAGTATGCAAACAGATGTCAGAAAGAAGACCAATCACAAGTCAGTATGCAAATATGATGTCAAATGGTAACATTTTTAGAACGCTGAACATTCTAACAATACAAGTCTAAAAAAAAATAGGTCTATAAAGTCTATAGAAATTAAAATGATACAGTATATCTAAGACTGAAACTATCGTTAAGCTGTTCAGGTTGAATTAAGCCCAAAAGCTTAATAGTAGAGGTCGACTGATTCATCGGTTTCGCCGATTAATCGGCACCGATAGTTGATTGGTGGAACTATCGTTAGCGGCAAAAATCGTTTTTTCCGGGTTGCGTCCGTTGCTGGAGCGGCTGAGAAGTGTGCGTGGTCATTACACAGCACGTGAGCGCATTTGCATTATTTTATATCCTAACTAACATAAATGATAAAGGTACAAATGTATTGCTAATATTAATACATGCGGTAAAAACGTATATTGCATAATGCATATAGTTCACGAAAGCTAGCTAAAACATCCTTGTTTACAAATGGGACATGCAATGTGTTACCTATGAAATATAGGCATGTTTCTAGGTTACAGCTAACGAAACCTGTAATTTTTTAACGTTTAAATTATTTTCTGTAAAAAAGATTTAATATATTCATATTTATTTATTTATTTAAGCAAATTTCAGTTCAGCACTGTTTTATTGCGAGTATTATGTTTGTTTTTAATCCAGAATCCATAAAAAAAAAATATCGGTTGAATTATCGGCATGCACAGTCAAACCTAAATATTAGGGATGCACGATATATATCGGCATCGGCCGATATATGTTCATTTTTAATGTTATCGTTATCGGCCTGGTAAGAAAATGTGGCCGATATATTAAAGCAGATAAATAATTTATTATTCCCTTTAGCTGAGACACTTGTTGAGCACTGTTTATGTTTTTGAATTTCTTGAAATATGATTGAAATCTCTTCAAAAAATGAACAACATGTGCAGTGCAAATCTGTCATATCGGCTATACAACACTATAACATGGACATGGAGTTAACTGTGAGACTTTTGTTTTTGTAATCAAGCTCCCAAAATTAGATAAAAATTTGGATTTAAGTTTATCGGCCGATATATCGGTTATCGGCTCTCAAATATAAAGAAATATCGGTTATCGGTATCGGGCAAAATTTTCAAATCGGTGCATCCCTATTTTTTTACAAAGATTTTTTTATTACATTTTTTACCCAACAGTTTTATTGATCTGATTTTATTGATTTTTAAATTAGATAAAAATTTGGATTTAAGTTAAGTTTATCGGCCGATATATCGGTTATCGGCTTTCAAATATAAAGAATTATCGGTTATCGGCCAAAAATTTTCATATCAGTGCATCCCTACTAAATATCGGTATCGGTAAAATCCAATATCGGTCGACCTCTACTTAATAGTTCAGGCAGTGGTTTAGTACAAACCCTAAACATAATGTTTAAACTTAAAGAACATCAATTCAGTGCTGCCCTGCCAACACTATAATGATGTGGCTATTTCGGATATTGAACATGCAGTTTTTCCTATAAGCCTCTCAAAATCATGTGTAACTAGCATCTGTGGTTTTCAATTTTAATGAGAGGAAAAAAGCAAAAGCAATACAGATATCTGACAGATATCAATTATAGCACAGCCAACAAAGCAACAGCAACAGCCAGGGATATGTCAATGTTTTTGAAACAGTCATTCACCGAATACAAGCTCCTTCGTCAAGGATATTAAATTATTCCCGATCAAAAACAAGCCTCACAAATGAAATGACGATATAGCCTACGTTTGGCACGAAATCCCAGTTTTCCAAAGGCTGAGCTTGGAGCATGTCACAATTAATGAATGTGGATAATAAAAAGACTCGGAAGCATGACCACAATAAGTGGTGGCTCACAATTAGGTTTCTTGAATTTATAATGCCTGCGGTACATCATAAAACGGAGGGACGACGAGGAAACTTCAGAGAGCAAAAAGGCCAGGCACATTATTTACACAAGAATTATGAGCAATCGATGCACACCGCAGGCCCAGAGGAGAGGACTTTATAATGGCAGTGCTGGATGTAAGCTGAACCTGAGCAGGACAGCCAAGCAAAGCGAAGCAAAAATCAAGTCAACAATAATTCGCACAATTCAAATCCACACTTACCAAGTTCATGGCCTGAATCAAAAGAAAGAAAGACCATTAGTACAATATTTTGAGAGCAATTTCACTAAACCTATTGTTTCTGACAGAAAATAAAATCTTTGGATGGACGCTAAACACAAGTCACAGTCAATTCTATTCTAGATTTTCAGAGACTATTGCACTTAAAATGGTTTGCACTTAAAATATGTGCCTTGCACAAAAATGAACCACAAACTGCAAGTTCATTTATTCAATGTTTTCATAATCTACATTATGATGAGCAGTCAGCTTAAAAATATTGTGCATTTCTGAAAAGAATGTGCTTCTGTCTTGTAGTTCATGTACACACTGGCAGGGGGCGCTAAACACAACCATATAAAATGCAACGAGGATAAAACATGAGAAAGTTGTCAAAAATACTGCATGGCTATTAATGCATAGTCTACATATTAATGTTTATAATTCATTATATTTGTGAAAATTATGTTTTTACTATTTAAATTTTACATAAAAAACTCTTTTGTCTGGATCCAAATTTATACACAATTTAAAAATAGTAAGTTCTGTAAAACATTTTTTTTTTATAGCATTAACAGACCTATTCATTTATATGCCAGGCCAGTTCATTTAAATAAGATTTCATTTAATTTCAACAAATTTAAGTCTCGGTCAGCCTGATCATTATTGAAATTCAGCTGAGACACTTGTTGAGCACTGTTTATGTTTTTGAATTTCTTGAAATATGATTAAAATCTCTTCAAAAAATTAAAATACGGTTCGGTACAACATGCGCAGTGCAAATCTGTCATATCGGCTATACAACACTGATCAGCCTGATCATTATTAAAAAATAATTTCGGTCGAGCGCTTATACGCAGTCTAATCTCAGATTTTATCAGGCCTGTTACGATAACTTGTCACACGACATATGGACATATAAGGCGAGACACTACAGGTGAATAGGGTAATTTTTTTTATAAATAGCAGATATCACCATGAAACTTTCCCAGTTGATTACCTACATTAAGATGAGGAAAAAATATTTTAAAAGTTTTCTGTAATTTAATGTTTAAATATGCAAATGAGGCATTATCTAATTAAATATGCACTAATTTGCATTCATTTTAAAAAATGAAATCTGAGTATTGGATAAAGCCAGGTTCAAAATTATATTTTCATTGTGTTCGCATATTAGTACAAAGGGATTTATGGATATCTGCTTTTGTTATCCTGTAAATCAGAATATACTGTCAGTAGCCTTAAAACAATTATTTTCACCATGTTTTTTGGAATAAAATGTTATATAAATCAGGCTAGGAATAATATATTTACAAATCCCTCTGTAAATGTCTTCATAAAATAACTAGGTACAAGCCTGGAGAGTTTGGTGTACAGTATATCGGTGCGACTGAAGTGGAGATTTCGAGGCTTTAAAGATTTAGCATCAGCCAATGAGATCGCGCATTTAGAGTTAAATCCCCCTTTTACTTTCACGATTGGTTGCTGATAAAAAGGAAATGACCATATTTGGATCCGACAGCGTTGTACATGAGAAAGAGAGCTTTCTAACGCTGTGTGTGATGATCGCTGAGCAGCAGGATGATTTATAACGACAACTTTTGACGAATTAATGAGAAATCTACAGACAAAGTGTAGTAAAATAAAGACCTAAATGTGTATTTCGGACTTTTTTCACCACATGTCTGAAAGAAGACATGTTATTGAAGACAAATATCCCAAAATCTCAAAATTGACCAGTGAAAAAAAAAAAAAAAAAACTGTAAAAAAATGTAAACTCAACAGGTATGAAATATTAATAACACTGTTAATGAGAAGATGAGCACTGGACTGCTGCGCGTTAGTGGGGAAATATGTTTGTTCATTCTAGTATCTAAATATTCTTAAGAATTAAATGTTTGTTTGTCATTTAAAAGTGTTTAGGCCAACTTGCATCATTATGCTGTTATATTAGCAATACGTTTCATTATGACGGGCCTAGATTTTACAGGTGAAAACTGTGTATTGGTGACAGACAAATGAAGTCTGGATGCAAGGAAAGGAAGGTTGAGAAAACAGTGAGCCTCAGGAAAGCCAACGGGCAAAGATCTCAGCCAATCATGCACTTTCAGACTCGATCTATATGACATGCAGCAAAGCACTATTGCTACTGCTTCCGTAGCACTTCTATCTTGGTTTTTTCACCAATGCAAACACTCGTTCCTCTGGATTTCATTCAGCCGACAGATTCCTGGAACTTACAGCGATCTCTCATTGGTTTGTGCAAAGGCAAACGCCATTAAGCCCCGCCCCACCCGCGGGAAAGCGCATACCTTCAGCTTTGACTGTATCTCGCGAGATTTTCTCCGGGCAAGAACCTGCAAATGGCTAGAAACCTGCAGAACAGAAAAGCCAAAGAGGAAGAAAAGAGAAAAGAGGAGGTAGAAGAGGAGAAAGAGAGAGACGCCGTAACCAAAGAGGGAAACGATGCGCCGCAGCAACCCCAACCTACCTTTATACCTGCTTGATACTCTCGAACTTTCTTCCGTGCTAACACCTGTATGTGACTAGATACCTGAAGGATTTTGAGACAGTTTAACATAAAAACACAACACACTATTTCACCTACAACTGAAAACTGAAGTCATTAAATCACATTATTTGATGTTAGGCAAACAGATATTTAACCCTAAAACCGTATTCTGGACAAATGTGGGCAAAATAATTTTGATTTATTTTTTTTAAAATACTTCCCTTGAGCTACTTTTCCTAAGTTTGCCTCCTGAACACACAAATTTTTTTTTTTACTCAATTCTACAATGTTTAGTGGGTGAAAAAAAACTCCTTAATCTTGTATTTGGGTGAAAAATGGGCACCCATAGAAATGAAATGAATGGGAAAAACTGTATTCTAAAATAAGACAGCAAAGTCACTTCATCTTTAGGTTTGAGCTCTAAGAACTTATTGGAATGATATTTTAATGTAGTTAAAAAAATAAAACATAAAAATAAGCATCTTTTACATGGAAAATATGGTACTTTTTGAAGTAAATAAATTCAAAATTACCCCCAAAATTTAAAAAAACACCATAAATGGATAGACAAAACTTTATCAAAGACAGTGATATAACATTTATAATAAATAAAAATTAGGATCACACCTGAGTCCTCTGTGCCCACATTTGTCCACAATTACAGGATTAAGGGCTATAAAGTGAATACGGTTTGAAGGCTAATGTGATCAGTATTATAAAGTGCATGAACATTAAATACCTGTTTTCGTGTGCGGGTTTTGCCTGTTCTCAGCTTGATGTATCTAGCAATAAGCTCATTGCGACCTGAGGGAGGGGAAAGTTAAAGTTTCAGTGACCAAAAGGTGGCGACAAAAGCAATGAAAGAGGTGCACATATCTCTCAACAACACTTGCAGACTTCATGAGACTGAAAACCACACATCGAAAAGTAATGGAGTAACGTTTTTGCCTTTTTATATTTGATTTGCCTGAACCATGGACCATCTTATTACCACTGCACTCAGTCATGTCATTTTTAAAACCTTTAAAAAAGTGACCATTCTGTAATGCATCAAGTAATCAAGATATGCATCATTGGCTATTAACGTTTCACAGCATCATTATTCAGGTTTTAAAAAAAACGACTTAAGACTTGTTTTGAGTTTGCTTAGATTTGATTTACAGTCAGACAAATATAAAAAAAATTGCAGTGTGATTATAGCATGCTCAATATTCACCATTTTTGTGTAATATACTATGGTCATTTAAGCAGAAATAAGTATATTTAAGAGTATAATAATGATAAAAACTATCCCCCCTTTAAACGTTTTTAAAGAAACCAATTTAAACCAATTATAAACAAAGGTAGCGTGTGCATGTTTTGTAAATTAACTTGAGTGCTGGGTAAAATTGTATGTAAGATTGAGTTTTATGTCTGTATTGTGATATACAGTGGTGTGAATAAGTTTTGGCAGCCATGCTAAAGTTGCCTAAAAAGAGGAATAAAAAATCATCTTTTGGATATTGATCTTAATGCCTTAATTAGAAAAATGAGGAAAACTCCAACCTTTAAGGACACCAATTTTCTTTGTGAATGAATAATGTATCATAAATAAATAAATGTTTTTCCTTAAAATACAGGGTGCATAAGTCAGGACACCCTTATGTTAAATTCCCATAGAGTCAGGCAGATTTTTATTTTTAAAAGCCAGTTATTTCATGGATCCAGGATAATATGCATCCTGATAAAGTTCCCTTGGCCTTTGGGATTAAAATATCCCCACATCATCACACACCATTCACCACACCTGGGGTACTTTCCATAAGATCATCTTTAAATGCAAATCAAACCAGCTATTAGGCTAACTGAAGTAAAACCATGCCAATCTCTAGGTGTGGTGGATGGTGTGTGATGATGTGGGGATATTTTAATCCCAAAGGCCAAAGGAACTTTATCAGGATGCATATTATCCTGGATCCATGAAATATCTGGCTTTTAAAAATAACATTTGTTGATCTGTTTGTCTGTTGATGTATCGAAATCGTCTTCCATTGCAATTTCCTGTATATCTAAATATGTTTAGATCTTCACAGTGAAAGGTAACATTTCCGAAACCTCGGAAATGTGTAAACATGTGTAAACAATGAGTGACGTAGACGCGTTCCGGCGCTCGCCCGCGCCCTCAGATCACTTGGACGTGGCTGTGATTACAAGAGGTAAAACGATATAAATACTCCTCGTTTTCTCGCACAAACCGCTCGTTTCGTGTCTTAGGCCATCAATGTGTACTTACATTCATGAGTCATTAAATCATGTTTAATTTGGACTTCTCTGTGCATGCTCTTTGAGGTGGTGACCATAGACCTCCATTATATGACTGACAGACAAGAACGGTTTGACCTAAAAATATCAAAAATGCGGAAACTAAGACACCTACATCTTGGATGCCCTCGAGGTAAGCTAAAACATACCAAACATTAATTTCAAAGTGAAATATCCCCTTTAAGAGAATGCAAATGTTGTTTTTTTTACTCGAGGCGGAAACAGGCTTCCACAGCAGAGAGAGCTGGACTGATTTGAGTTTGGTGTCTGTACACCCTTCCCCAGACACACCCTCTCTCTCCGAACCTCCGCATTCCTCGCATTCCTCTGCGCCTGTGACATCTGCCCCACACAACTTGATTTGATGAGGGCAACAGCCTGGAGCGTGCGTTCAGAGAGCGAGAGAACGGCCTGAAAAAAAAAAGCGAGGGAGAGAGAGAGAAACAAAGAGCTTTGCTGTCTCGGCCAACAACTGGCAGCTGAAGATCGTCCGACCAAACGGACACCCACACCTGCCACGGACCGTCCCTGCAGGAGGCAAAGAACAACACAGACCCCCCAGTGTCCCATATTCTGCTCTGATTCCCTCGCAATCTTTGCTCTTTGAGTGCGTCTGTGAAAGAAGTTCACCTGATGACTTCTTGGGGTGGTCAAACCTCATAGCTGGCCACTGGGAGGTTGCTGGATCAATCCCTGGAAGGATTGGGCTGTGATCCACTAAACAAACTACAATATTAAAACCCCTTAAGTGTCACGGGCCCACCGGGGGGCCCAAATCCATTACATTTTTAAAACAGTATTATCCTATACTAAACCTAAACTATATATCATTTGAAAGCTAAATTTTGAAAGCTGATTTTCAAAATATATTACAGAGGAGCCGTAATTTATCAATTTGCAACAAGAATATTTTCATTCTCCAAGGCGTGTTTAGACCTTTATTTTGAAATTGTGACGAACATGAAAAATCATGAAAGAAGGGAAGAAGCCTGTTTGTTTTCATGCCAAGAGTTCAAAAGAAAGCCTCCATTCAATTATTTTATAATTATAATAATTATTATTTCATATGGAAATGGAGGCGCCCTTATATGGGCAGTAATGGAGTCTGATTGTGCCCTAGTGAAAAAGTTTGGTACTGCGCCCAAAACAAAATCTCACTGAAAGCTCATTTTTTGAGATATCAACCTAAAATTTGAAATACAACTTATTCTGATTTTTTAGCAGTTTTGAAAATATATATTTTATATAAAATATGACTAATTAAATTTTTTATATTGTACATGTTCATAAACTCAAACTTCTATAACTTCTCTTCCGTTTCATATTCTTAATTTATTTCACTTCTACAAAAATCTGCCAAATGTCTTCTTTAAAGCTTCTTCTATATTCCAAAGCATTCCTGAATTACAACAATTTAAGTTCCAAATGTGCATTTTCATCTATATTCAAAAAAGGGGGGGGTGACACTTAAGGGGTTAATATCAAACAATATGCATCAGACTTGCCCTCCCTTCGAATGCCTGAGACGAAGAAGATGTTGAGCAGAGACGACACCTAAAGCCTGGTTCATACGGGACGATTGTAAAATTCTCGGCGACTTTTCAAACCCGAGAGACGCTACACACGGCGATAAAAAAATGACAGAGTGTGGTGCGCTACCACACGGCAAAATCAAAACATCACACACAAACCGATATGAAACCCGAGCATTCCCAGACGGAAAATCTCGCAAAGTCCCTCAAGACAAACAATCATGGCGGACGAAGACGATGCAGTGGCGATAGTTTGTAGTTTAACCAACAAAAAAGAATCTCCGACGTCCACCGGACTTTCTGGTGCGTCATGCCGCGGCTGTTTTGATTTTGTTTCCCGCTGCTTCCTCTGTGCCTCGTCGCCTCGCTTTCTGATTGGCTACACTGCGTGCTCGTTCGTCCAGCATTCTTAACACACCGCAAACGGCAGGAAAATCCCATCTGATTATTTTACGATTCTTCAGTCGAAAAGAAATTAAGGTTTTTGATGAAAACAATCCAGGATTTTTCTCCATATAATGGACTTCAATGGGGTCCAAACGGTTCAAGGTCCAAATGAGAGTTTCAGTGCAGCTTCAAAGGACTTTAAACGACACCAGACGATGAATAAGGGTCTTATCTAGCGAAACGAGCGATCATTTAAAAAATAAATAAAAAAGTTTAAGTTTTATAAGTAAAATGACTCGAAAAAAGATTCGTTCATTTTGATGAACGAGTTCGAACAGGAGTCGCGGACACGCATCACAGGCGAGCATTTGTGCTTATAAAACTTAAACTTTTTAGTGGCCGCTCGTTTCGCTAGATACGACCCTTATTCATCGTCTGGTGTCGTTTAAAGCTGCACTGAAACTCTCATTTGGACCTTGAACCGTTTGGACCCCATTGAAGTCCATTATATGGAGAAAAATCATCAAAAACATTAATTTCTTTTCGACTGAAGAAAGAAAGACATGGACATCTTGGATGACATGGGGGCGAGTAAATTATCAACAGCATTTTTTTTAAAAGTGAACTACTCCTTTAATGTGGATCGGATAAGTCAAGGAGTGTATGGTACTTTTGCAAGCCTCAATTCCCATTGAAGCACAGGTGGAAAAATATCTCAAAAGGTGGAAAATATCTTGCCACCATAACAACTATAAAACCAGACAGACGGCATTTCTGCCATTCAATTGGGCTGTAAATCAACTGGGCAAAGCCAAGAAGGCCAGGTATCATCACAACTTGTACAAAAAATAATACTCAGATGGATGAGAAGATCAAAAGACTATCTTCATTTATTTCTTTAGACTGAGACCACAACTAGAAAATATATAGGTGCAACTCTGCGATATAGCCGTCATTACAAAATAGAGTTACTTTTACCAAAAAAAAAAGTTGCTATCGGGCGACGATTTGAAATACAACTACAAAAACGCTAATGCTAATGCAAAAACGAGGCATTTCCAGCTGGAGAGATGACTAAATGAAATTTCATTCAAAGTTATCTCAGTGCAACACACTCATTTCAGTGTTTGTGGAATAAAAAAAGTGGCGGCTCTGCACTTCACATTACAGACGGCGTTCCCGAGGCCTCGCGTCAGCAGTGGTATTATGGGCGCTGACGTCATTCCCCTCGTGAGTGGGCTTCTTCAGTGGCAGATGACTGCATGTAAATGGATAAGGTGTTTACAGTCGCTCTCCATGAGGCCGGCACACGCTTTCCTGGACGTGGCGAGAGCAAAGAGTGTCAATGACATGCTGGGATACGTTTAAACCTTGATTTATTAATAAATCCAATTTGTGGAACTTCACGTGATTGGCACGATGACTTGTGGAAAGTCAATGACTCGTGGCTAGTGGAAATGAATTGCTTAAATCAGTAAGACCTCAATGTCGAATTAACTCGCACACCAGTTTTCCCCATTTGAAATAACCAAACCTGTGGCGTATGAGTCAAACATACCGTGACTGGACCAAGGTTACCGACATAAGGCCACATGGTTTCAAGGGAATCCCTCAACAAAAAGAGCTTTCAGAAAATGCTAACAATGTCCTATCATCAATGTCAATATTCCAGAATTTTCTTATCATCAACCAGCCTCGGCATTTGCGACACCGCACAGTGCAGCGCAACGTCCTTCTGACTTCATAGTGAGTCAGTATATGTTTAGATTTACCGGCGAGAGGAGGATAAAGCCCGGATGATGTAATCCCTGACTAAAGAAGAGACTCTGGAGGCTTGGTTACAAGGTTTAGCGCACCAACACAAGCAGCTCTGCACCGGCTAAGGCACGATGAAACAGACTCGTTTGCTCTACAAAAGGCAGAAGCTTTGTTGACATTCACTCACACATGCTACATAAATGAAGTCTTGCATGAAGTCCACAAGAGACGCACTAACGCTCACAGTACATTCTAATAGACTGGTGTTGACATGCAGCAAGGCTAAAGAAAAGCTATAATAAGCAAAAACAAAAAATGTTCACTTTTAAAAAAAAACTTTTGTTGATAATTTACTCGTCCCCGTATCATCCAAGATGTCCGTGTCTTTCTTTCTCCGGTCGAAAAGAAATGAAGGTTTTTGATGAAAACTTTCCAGGATTTTTCTCCATATAATGGACTTCAATGGGGACCAAACGGTTCAAGGTCTAAATGAGACTTTAAACGATTCCAGACGATGAATAAGGGTCTTATCAAGCGAAATGAGGGGTCATTTCAAAAATAAAATAACGAAGTTTTTTCCAAATGACTCGAAAAAAAGATTTTGTTTGAAATGGAGAGTCACGAACGCGCATCACAGAACAGAGCAAGGCGAGCATTTGTGCTTATAAAACTTACACTTTTGTATTTATTTTTGAAATAAGCGATCATTTTGCTTGATAAGACCCTTATTCATCGTCTGGTGTCGTTTAAAGCCGTTTGAAGCTGCACTGAAACTCTCATTTGGACCTTGAACCGTTTGGACCCCATTGAAGTCCATTATATGGAGAAAATCCTGGAATGTTTTCATCAAAAACCTTAATTTCTTTTCGACTGAAGAAAGACAGACACGGACATTTTGGATGACATGGGGGTGAGTAAATTATCAGCAAAAGTTTTTTTAAAAGTGAACTAATCCTTTAAATTCATTCATATTAATTTAGATGGAACTATATATACACACACACTTCATAGGCGAATATTAATATATAAAAACTTAAAATTGACATTTCCCTCAACCCAAGCCCTGTCCCAAATGCCAAGCTCGAGTTTAGCAAAAGGCCACACAGTGACCCTTTAGAAATCTAAAATTACCAATAGAAAACCCTACAGTAGGGCTGTCCAATCCTAGTCCGGGAGGGCCAACGTGGTGCCGCAGATCCGAGGAAACTACCTGCAAGGAACGTGCGTGATATGAAGTATAAGTGCCAAAAAATACAAATTTTGAATTAAAAAACAACCTTGTTTTAAGAGTAATGCACTAGAAATAGGAACGATTCTGATCACAAGAGTTGCGTTTGACATGGGGTTCTCCAAGGAAAGACAACCACAACCCTAAAAGATCCTCAAAGTTACTTCGCCAACACTGGTTTGTGTTCTGGACGCTCTCTGTCAGTTTGCCATGGCTTCTCGCGGTCTGTTTTGTATCGAGGGTTGGCTTGCTAATTCAAACCAGTGCTTGGGTTTTGTCTTGTCTGTTTCTCGGAGGAGAAGAAAGGAGAGCAAACAGTTTGAGGAGGGGGGGGGGGGGGGCGACACCAAACACCTGGACCCTCCCAATTCCAGCCAAACTTAAGCGTCCATCTGCCGTTATGACTACACAACTGTAAAAAAGAGACATATCGCTCAAGACAAGAGTTTACCAACCAGATTTGGTAACTTTTGCAATAGATTTACTGATTCGGTCCTGTTAACTTTTGGATACAGACGTTTTATAATCAATACATTTAAAAGGAGTAGTTCACTTTTAAATAAAACTTTTGCTGATAATTTACTCGCCCCCATGTCATCCAAGATGTCCATGTCTTTCTTTCTTCAGTCGAAAAGAAATGAAGGTTTTTGATGAAAACATTCCAGGATTTTTCTCCATATAATGGACTTCAATGGGGACCAAACGATTCAAGGTCCAAAAGAGAGTTTCAGTGCAGCTTCAAAGGGCTTTAAACGACACCAGACGATGAATAAGGGTCTTATCAAGCAAAACCATCGCTCATTTAAAATTTTTTTTTTACAAAGTTTAAGTTTTATAAGCTCAAATGCTCGCCTTGCTCTGTTCTGTGATGCGCATTCGTGACTCTCCTGTTCGAACTCGTTCATCAAAATGAATCTTTTTTCGAGTCATTTGGTTCATTGAACGAACGAAATTAATGAGCTGACTCGGGAAAAGATTCGTTAATTTTGATGAACAGGAGAGTCACGAACGTGCATCACAAAACAGAGCAAGGCGACCATTTGTGCTTATAAAACTTAAACTTTATTATTTTTTTTTAAAAGACTTTGTCTTATTTTTTAGATAAGACCCTTATTCATCGTCTGGAATAGTTTTAAGCCCTTTTGAACAGTTTGCAGTTTGCACTGAAACTGTCTTTTACACCTTGAACCGTTTGGTCCCCATTGAAGTCCATTATATGGAGAAAAATCCTGGAATGTTTTCATCAAAAACATTAATTTCTTTTCGACTGAAGAAAGAAAAACAAGGACGTCATGGATGACATGGGGGTGAGTAAATTATCAGCAAAAGTTTTTTTTTAAAAGTGAACTACTCCTTTAAGCTAATAAAGAAGACTGCTTTAAACTTGCCTTGACTAATTAGCAGTTTTAGGCTAGAAACTTTCTAAGGAAGATTATCTTTGATCTGTTGCTCCACCATAACAGAAAATTGACAGTACAAATTGCCAATTAACTCAAATGACTGATGTTCAGACATACTTGTACTGTGATATTAGACATTTCGGGAACGCAACAATCAACTAGAAATGTGTGCGTTCACATACTTGAACAAATTCTTGTCCTCAGTCTAATGAGAGTAACGATTCACTGGAAATACTACTTTGCACCTGGAGTTATTAAAGTGCTCTGCCTCAGGGGAAGACCTACCTTGTTTAGGAGGAAGAACTGGTAAAAAAAAAGAGAGGAGTACAAGAACATGGAGGAGGGAGGGTGAGTGAGATCTTATGGGGGGGAAAAACATTGATTGAGCAAGACAAACAGAGCTGGTTTAGCCACTTTTTCAACTGGGTGAGAGGGAGGAAGAAGGAAAATAAACGACAACTGTCTTACAGGGCTGAAGAAAAAAGAGTTGCTAGTGATCGGATGTGACAAATAAAACCAGTTTGAGGGTGAATTGAAAAAAACAAAAACGAGAGGAGGGGGCATTCAAGGGCAAGCAGTGACAAAGAGCCAACAGAAAGAGTGATATGTTCTTGAAAAACCTGTCTGTTCCCAAACCTGTAGTCCACAGCACAAGTGCAGGCCTGTTGCATCTGCTCTGAAAAAACACAACTGCTGGCTAAGACATGTTTGTGAGTGTATTAGTGAACGAGAACCTCCGTTTATCGAACATAACATAGTCAGAAGCCATTGCTAGACTGAATACAGGATTATGTAAGAGAGCAGATGGCGTTCGAACGAGAGACACTTTACGATGCTTTATAAAACAGTGGAAATGGTTTACGCATGCATGGATTTCGCTGGTGGCATGCGCAACGGGATCCTCGAGTGTGTCGGATATCACAACCCAGCTCGATCTGCCCATTACCCTCTTATCTTTTTTCTAGTTTCCATCCCTCCTTTCACCAGCCCTCCCCATGATCTATCTAGAAACACTCGTCTTGCATCCTTTAAATACAAAAACCTGTACTGCAGTGACACAATCTCAGCCGTTGAACACTCATCTCAGTCCGTGAGTTCATAAATACTACTTGGGCGGCACAAATTACAAAGCCAAATATTGCGTAACTCAAATCACAACAAAACAAACAAGGACTTTACAACAGGTATTACCCGGTACAACAGGGAAAAACTAAAAAAAGTTTAATTTTAGATTAGCATTTATGAGACAAAAGAGAGCAAATCAAAAATAATAATATGTATATCATGGCTTATAGGGGTGGTTAATCTGTCTGATTTCCCGATTCGATTACGATTATTGAAGTCCTGATTCGATTACAGTCGATTTTCGATTATTAACGATTCTCGATTACCGATTATTGATTTTCCATTTCACAACAGTAAACGAAAATACACTAGACCAACATATGATTATATTAGCAGCAGCAACATTTTGGTATTAATTGCACTTTTTATTTGTTTGATATTCATTGAAAATATAATGATGGTTATAGTGAGGACATGCAAACATGCTTGTTGTCTACTACTTAGGCAACTCATTATCTTTACATTTAATAACTTTAAAAAAAAATTCAAAAGCAACTGTGTTGCATTATAATGCAAATGCACCTGGTTCTATTAATTGACAGCATTAAAATGTATTTTGTGATTTCCTTCAATTAAAAATATTTGAAGCAAGTTTGGGGGACTTGAAGGGCACCCGATTCAGAGAATCACCTAGAAATTCAAAAGAACAGCATTTATCTGAAATAGAAAGCTTTTGTAACATTAAACAATACTGTTCAAATGTTTGGAGTCGGTAAGAATTTTTATTTAATTTTTTGGGCAAAAGAAAAAAAGAAATCTATACTTTTATTCATCAAGGATAAATTAAGTTGATCAAAAGTTAAAGTACAAGACATTTATAATGTTACAAATCGATTATCTGAATCTTTTGTGTGTGACTATAAATAATTTGCTTTAAAAGCACAAAGTAATGACCCATAAAGAATTAATGTACAATATATTTTATTAACATTACAAAGAACGACCAGGAAAATAAATGTGTGCTTGAACTAGGAGCATACTTGTAGTAAATAAATAATATAACGACTGGTGCAGCCGAGTGTTTTTCCTCCTCTGGCTGGAAAGGTGTCATATGGCTTATCATATTTGTTGGTTTTATTCCACAAAGCGTACAACTAGTGCGGCTCTTGTCCAGCTCCTTTCCCCTTCAACTTCAGAAGCCAAAATATTTCAACACGTCAGCTTTTAACCTAACAAGGAAGGTGTTTGGATCTCATCTCTGTTATGTGCACGCCACAGACAGTCCGGCCACTGCACTTCCGCGCTTCAGAGTTCCGTCTTTCGCGTTCCGTCAATATTACGTTACGGGATTTTGGATAATGGATTGGATCAAATCTTGAAAATGGGTTTTTCAAAAGAAAAAAAATGGATTACATAATAAGATTAGATCACGTAATCCAATCTTGGTTTTGATCCGGATCAAACCTTTAGTTTGGGTTTTTCAGAACTTTTTTGTAGGATTTGGATCACTCTGATCCAAAAAATCCAGATTAAACTGATCCCATCAGAAGGGTGGATTCAAAGTGGATTTCATGCCCAAAATGTAATGAAAACCTTAAAGATGTATCAAATAATACTATATTGGGATCATGCAGTATCTTCCAAGATATCCTATTTATTCATAAGTTTGTATTTTATTTGTTCATCCATCAGGCTACAGTGACTAGGTAGGCTTTAACGTATTCAGCCTTTCAGTATAGGCCTACAGCAAAGTAAAACGAGCAAACCAAGGCCAGACTTGGTATTCGCCTCCTAAAGACAAACTGGTCTCTCCACATCAGATGAGGAGGTCTGAAATTATTGTGGAGTATTTGACATTAAGTCTTTTTTTATTATTCAATACATTTATTGTTACTTGTTTTGTCTACCTGTTGCTCTTTATAAAGTTCTACATTGTGATTTGCTATCCTGTTTGAGCACTGGTTATCCAGATTTGGTGATCCTGAAAAGTTCCTATCCAGATCAGATTGATTCAATCCGATGTTGCTTTGAAAAACTGGCTCAAAAGTAAGCTGGATTAAATACATTAAATACATATAACACATTTTTTTTTGGAAATCGATTTTTTGACGTTTGTGAATCGATTCAGGATCGTCCACGTCCGCATCGCGATGCATCGAGAATCGATTTTTTTCCCCCACCCCTAATGGCTTATGTTCTCACATTTATTGAATTTACGTTTAACTTAAATGACAGACAATGTTGGGCCGGATGTGGAATATTATGTTATCGTCAGTAAAATATTTAATAAAAATTGGTTTTATCCAATCAGACCAGTTAGCCAGATATCAACATAAATGTTGCAGCCCTAAAAGAAACCAAAAATAACAAAAATAGTCACAGTTTTTGTTATTTTTGGACCAAAATGTATTTTCGATGCTTCAAAACATTGTAACTAACCCACTGGTGTCACATGGACTTCGATGATGTCTTTATTTCCTTTCTGGACAAGGACAGTATACCGTACACACATTTCCAATGAAGCTCTCGGACTAAATCTAAAACATCTTAAATTGTGTTCTGGAGGTCTGACGGGCTTGGGACGACATCATGACATCATTTCTGGGTGAACTAACCCTTTAAATGCATTGCAAGCTCACTTACCGTACATCTTTCCCTCGTCCGACAGGATAATCTTGCGGCGTCCGCAGGGCGGATATATAGCCAGCGCCTCCTGAAAACTCTGCTCGATGTCGGGGCTCCACACACCCTCGGCGTCTCCGTCCATGGCCTTGTCCAGCTCATCACCCCCATCCTCCAGCCCCTGCTCCGGGCTGCCGCTGGCACTCCACTTGTTGGACGCAATGGTGCCGGCTCCTACCGGGCCCTCCCACGAGCCCCCACGCTACACAAGTACTGCGAGAGAGAAGCAAGGAATGAGGGAATGAAGAGAAAACCGCTCTCTTTAGTCGAGCCATTTTCGAGTTTAATTCAGCTGATGAAGACCCTTATTACCATTTCCTCTCCTCAAAGGCTCCCAAAATGACAAATGAATTTTTAAACATTATATAAAGCCCCATTTAAAAGGATTAGATAATTAGGAGTAGCCTGCAAAAATGCTTGTGGTCGGGAGTGTGGGTGTCTAAACGTCTGAAAATGGTTAAGCGTTTTCCAGGCTGCCTCTTTTTCGCATGGTATTGTGCGACTCCCGAGAGTCACTCGTGTGCCCACATATTTCATTCTTTTATTTCACTTTCTGCTGATGTTGACGAAAAAAACGCGGCTTGGGTAAATACGGCCGACTCCGATTGAGAGCTTCCTCGGGGGATATTCAAGCGCTCTGGTTACACGCACGCTGAAAGAATAAGCTTGACTTGGCAGCCCCGAAGACACAGAATGAGCAAAACAACGGAGCGGAGAGCGGTCTAATTACTTTCCGACATTGCAGACCTCAGACCAATGCTGCAGGACAATTAGCGATACACTTCTAAATCTCACTTGCCTCTTAGACGACAAGAAACAATGTTCATGAAGTGGTTGTAGTCACTGGATCCTGCAGGAGACCCAACATTTGGTGCAATTAGCCATCAGTTTCCAAAAGACTATGATCTAAATAAGCTTTGAATGCACTTGTTAAACTAGCCCAGGGTGTTGCTATGCGGTTGCTAAGCTGATACGAGAGACTTTTAGTGCATCGCTAGGTCAAAAGTATGCCTTAATGGTTATTCTTATGGCATTAACATTCATTTTGTATCTGGATGATATTTTTTTGTTTTTTTTGTTTTTTTAGCAGGACTGAATTTACTGGATTTCAAAGCATCTCCAAAATCACTATTTGCATGTCACATTAAAGGATGCATTAATAGAAACATTTCCTTTATTTACCGAAATGTAAAAAACAGTGGAAGATCTTTGTCAATTTGTCAATATAGTTTTTAAAGCACTCCCTTTGGGAAGACAATTAAGAGAAAAGAAATTTCACATTAATTAACATTCATACTCAGATATATTTTTTAAAAATATTCTTCAATTAATCGTTTTTATAATGCGTTTCTTAAAAGTCACAAATATTTTTTCCCATATTTATTTATCTATCACCCAAAAGCCAGTGTTAGTTTTTTTTAATTTTTTTGTTAGTTTTTTTTTTTTGTTAGGTTTTTTTTTTTAAGTTTGTTAGTTTTTTTCTTAGTTAAAAAAAAACAAAAAAAACAAAAAAAAACACCCAAAAGCCAGTGTTAGTTTTCCTTCACCGTTCACTGTCCATGTTACAGCTAATGCTGTGAGATTTTACGTTTGTTTTATCTTAAACATAAGACATTTATCTTAAACATAAAATAACCTGATCCTGTTAGATCAAGGCATGCGACTGTTCTGACTTGCTCAATTTTCAACATACTGTACATTTTTCATCTTGCAAAAAAATCCTTGCATTGGATTTGGATTCTGTTTTAATGTACCTAAAATAAAGAGTTTAATATACAGGTTTGTGGCTCTTTATTTCTTTTTTTATGAATTAACCACTTGTAAACTTATGTTCATTGTTCTTTTCTTTTTTTTTATATAAATATAGAATTTGTATTAAATCTATATTCATTGAGGCGAATCGGGAATCAAAATCGAATTGAAACATCTGAATCGATAAACCCAGCCCTATTAAATAGGTTGATCAGCATTGTTATTCGTATTTTGAAAATGTATTAATTTTGAAAATGTATTCATATTTAAAAATACTATTAATGTATTCATATTTTCAGTATTAATTTTAATTATAGCTCAAGTTTCAATAATTTGGTTATGTGCTTTTGACATTTTTTATTAGTTTTTGTTTTTTTAATATTTCTATTTAGCTTTAAAACTTTTTTTTTGGCGAAACAGTGACAGTGGCGAAGAACCCAAACTGCATCAGTTGACAGAATAAAGAATGAATGAACGAACGAACATTGTATCATAGTGAATCATCACACCGATATGGAGCTGAAGCTCGCCATACGCTCTGGATTCTACACATATTATCAGTGATTTCTGCCATGTCATCAAATAAAATCACATAATGCAAGGTAACACAAACAAGCTAACTTTTCAAGTCAAGTATATTTGAAGAGTTCAGATGCAAAAGCCTCTAAGTGCCATTTGAAATTTTCTTCTAAAATGATCATTTTTATCAAGCTTGTATATTTAAGTTCAGTAATTTCACTTAAATGGCAATGAATATTACCTATTAATTGTCATTTAAGTTAAATTACTGAACTTAAAAATACAAGCTTGATGAAAATGGTCATTTTAGAAGAAAATTTCAAATGGCATTTAGAGGCTTTTGCATCTGAACTCTTCATTTATATATATCACTTTTCACAATATAGATCAAAGCAGCTTCACAGTCTCAATCAGAACATAATAACAATGTTCGTTTCTTAGTGGAAAAACATCCATGTTTTGTAGAGCTGATCAATGGTATTAATGATTGGTTGATTCATTTGAATATCCCCAACTTCAACAAAAAAAAGGCATGGATGCATGCCCTGAAAAAGCAACACTCCATTTAGTGTGTGTGTGTGTGTGTGTGTGTGTGTACTAGGGCTAGGGGAGAGGGTGAGAGACGAGTGTGTGCATGGGGAGCACGGAGAAGCCGTTCTGTTGGAGAGTTGGACTTAAATTCCAGACATGTCCTTATTAAGGAAGTGCGGCGTTGAGCTCTCTCTCTCTCTCTCTCTCTCTCTCTCTCTCTCTCTCCCTCTTATGTCAACCGAGCCCCCTCTCACTCTACTCTCTTCCCCACCCTGCACTTCCAAGCACTCTGCCCAAATAAGGAGAGGTGAGCAAAGGATGAGGGGAGGGGGAGGTAGAGGAGGGCGGAGTGTGGGAGTCGGGGGAGCGGAGGACTGACCAATTTAGACATCCACTTCAGAGTCTGAAAAACAGTGGGATTGTTTTGGACAAAATGCAACATCAGCACGCCTGGGGACCGGATAAAGAAAAGTTGGTACTACTGCTAACAGTGGGAATCTGACATGGCTTATTCATACAGAAAATAAAACAAATATCACTGCACTGTAAGGTACTTCAAAGAACACTATGGTATTAAGATTTTTTAAACAATGAGTATTGTGAAAAGCACGATACAAACAGACAGCAGGAATATTAGGCTGCTGTCACTTTAAGACATAGAGTAGCTAATGCATGGATCCAAAATACTGATAGTGTTACATATGTGTTGTCTTTCTCAACTGTATAAGTCCGCCTGTGGTGAAAATGTCAAATGAAAGTGTGGTGTTTTTAAGACAAAAATATTCCGCCACAGGAATTTTTTACGCACATGACGCGGCTTTGCATTGACTTAACATTGAAATCGCTCTCGCCTGGCGCGCTATTCATGTCCAGGGCGAATGCACCATTATGCTACACTCTAAAAAATGCTGGGTTTGTTTCAACCCAAATTTGGGTCAAATATGGACAAACCCAAATGTTGGGTTAAAAATGTAATGAAAAAATATTTTAAAAAATAGGGATGCACCGATATGAAAATTTTGGCTGATACCGATAATTATTTATATTCGAAAGCCGATAACCGATATATAGGCCGATAAACTTAAATCCAAATTTTTCTAATTTTCTAAAAATCTAATTTTGAGAGCCTGATTACAAAAACAAAAGTATTCTAATAGTTATATTTAGCATTAAGGCCGTCAAAATCAACGTGGGAATCAATGGGAGCGTTTTTTTCCTGGCATCCTTTGGCTATAGCATTATATTATATGATCAGCTAACATACATTCAAGTGCTTTTAATTCATTCAAGCATGATATGATGCAAAGGAAAACTAAAATATATAGCTTACCGACGTACATTCAGATCAATAAAACTGTTGGGTAAAAAAATGTAATAAAAAAATATTTTAAAAAAAACATAGGGAAAATTTTGTCCGATACCGATAACCGCTTATTCTTTATATTTGAAAGCCGATAACCGATATATCGGCCGATAAACTTAAATCCAAATTTTTATCTAATTTTGAGAGCCTGATTACAAAAACAAAAGTCTCACAATTAAATCCATGTCCCAAGTGCACAATTATAATGATGTTCTCAGTCGATATAACAGATTTGCGTTGCCCAGATTTTCATTTTTTTGAAGAGATTTCAATCATATTTCAAGGATTTCAAAAACATAAAAAGTGCTCAACAAATGTCTCAGCTGAAGGGAATAATACATTATTTATCGGCTTTAATAAATCGGCCACATTTTCTTACCAGGCCGATAACGATAACATTAAAAATGAACAAATATCGGCCGATACCGATATGCTGGCCGATATATCGTGCATCCCTAAAAAAAATATATATATACAGCTGAAAGTGAAAGTTGAAGTTGGGTTAAAATTTTAAATTACATTTTTAACAATTACAATATATATAAATACATATATATCTGGACTTGCATTAATGCCTGGTCACTTTATCGCTCTAGCACTTTAATACTGGACTCAATACTTACACTTTTTTATGGTCTTTTTTCTTTTGTTGATATTTTGACTATTATTGTTATTATTATTATAATTATTATTGTTATTTTGTTCTTTGTACGGTCTTCTTTTTATTCACTATTCTCCTTCTCTTTTCTTGCTAAAACTGCTGCTGGAATTTTCAATTTCCTTTTGGGAGTCATCCCTAAGGATTAATAAAGATAAGTCTAAGTCTAAGTCTAACCCAACATTTGGGTTTGTCCATATTTGATTAAAAATTGGGTTAAAACAACCCAGCATTGTTTAGAGTGAATATATCACACTGGTAGTGAAAAATAAATTGAGAGAAAAATTAGAAATTCAAATTCTCTGTCCTGAAGGAACAACAAAAACACACACACACACAAACCAGCAGTTGCAAAACACACTGATGCAATGCCCTGCCAACAAAGAACAAAGAATAAAAGTTTATTTTTAATAGGCAACTAACATCTGGCAGTGCATTCTCTCTATCTTACCCTTTTATCTTGAATCAACTTTTCCAACATGAACTTTCAGTTTCTTTCAAAAAGAGACATGGCAAGTGAGCAAGAATAGGTCAGATGGACACAACTGCAAAACATCTGTTGCAAAACAAACACGCTCATCCTTTAACGCTAAAGGCCATTCAGCTCAACGTGAGGCAGTCGATGCGGACACAAAAACTTCATTTTCCCATAAGGCAACTTTGAATGGCATGGTACACATATTTAGTCCAACTCAGGCTCACTTTCCCCGCCTCCTCTCTCTCCCTCCCAACCAAACAGAGCTCTTAGTCAGTATATAATGCAGAAGAATTTCCATGTGGTCCAGGAATGTAAATAATGCAGTAAAAGCAATGCAGCACACACATTCATTGAATGAACACAAGCCCTCCCTGCCCACTGTCTCGCAGAGCTCCAACACAGTGCGTATTGTTGTCCGCTGAAGTACTGAATTGACAATCTCAGTAGGGGAAAGTCCAGGGAAACGCACTTCAAAAAACAGCATGATCTCTAATATCAATTACAACATTGATATTAGATTTATATCCAGGTTTTCTCAGAGCTGACACTTCTAACCAATGGGCTCGGGCATGGGATAATGGAGGAGTTTGGGGGGGGACTGACTATTCTTACCAGAATCATAAGGACTTAGTCATACGGCCGTTCCGGGAAAGGGGCAATGATTGAGGTTTGTTTGGTGGCCTCTTCGGATTTTCCTCTCAGAGAGGTTGTTTATGACTCAAAGTCAGACACTGTGGTCATATTGCACATGGAAATGCAATAAGAGAAACTGAAGGGTGTCATCAAATTACACAGCTGATATAGATGTTTTCACTGTAGTTATGGTTTACTGGTGAAGAGATCTAGATGGTGCCGTTACCAGACAAGTGTCATAGAATACAGGCTTGAGCTACAGACGGGTCATCGAGACTGGAGCCAGACCGATATTATCGGCCGATATTAGGCGTTTTCCAAACTATTGGTATCGCAGTTATGATGGCCGATAAATGAATATTTCAAAAATAAAATAAAAACGGACTAAACACGCTTCAACCATGTCATGAGTGTTGGAGTTGTATAGTTTGTCCACCAGAGGGCACTCTACACCGTTCCTGTTGTCAACACTCATTGAGTTGGGCACGACACATACATTGCTTGAATAACAATTAAAAGAACGTCCCCATCAGTTCTCTAAACTCAAATAAGCATGACAAAATTTGTGATTATCATGCCCAGTTTAAATAAATAAATAAAAAAATAAAAATATCGGCCGATATATCGGAATATCGGATTTTAAAACCCAAAAATATTTGTATCGGTATCGGCCTTCAAAATCCTTTATCGGTCGGGCTCTAAGTCTAATAACAAGTACAAACTGTGTTAAATAGAATTTGAACGCTATCTGTCCTACAGCGTTTTTTTTCTACGTGAATATAATAAACCTAAGTATTTTAAAAGCATAAGGAAAAAATGTTTAATTCCCTGCAGAAATGGGTGAGACATCAGTGAAGATTTGAGAAAAGACGCAAGAAATTCCACGTCCAATGGAGTAGGGATATTGTTACATTTGCAGAAAAATCGCAAAACAGAATAAAAAAAAGCCAGAAAAAAAATAGGACCAAAGCCAAATGCCAAAATAACACATTATAAATAACTGAGTTTTGAAGACAAAATTGGTTTTTAGCTTTATTGTTTGATGTATATTAACATTATCATTTATATTTTGAAGCAGATAACCACTTAATTTGATCTATGAGACTAATCTAGATCTTCTCCATCTATAATATCAATCTGCTTCAAATTTTAAAAATCAGTGGAAAAAAACAGAAAGAAAAATCTCTTAATCCACATTAGAATAAATTTAGGCCTACAAAAATACATGAATAAACTATAATTAAATAAAATATAACTAAGATAGTTTATAAAAATATGATTAAAAAAGTAATAACAAAATGATAAAAAAAAAAACTTTGATGCCCTAAATAATAATTTGTTATTAGGTAAGTTAACTAGAAATGTGATTATATGGGACCACCAATGCAGATAAAATTAAAAATTCACATTTATCAGCCAATATCAAGAAAAGATATCAAATTTTAGGTGAGTGATTAACAAATCTTTACCATAAGTCACACGGTTACAATCTCATAATGTGCTATGTTTGTAAACGAAGCAAGATCTCCACGTCTTGCTTATTATAAAGTCTCTTCCACTCTCAATAATCTTATTACATTTCAGGGTCTCCGCTAACCGTCAGAGGAGCGGAGGGACTTTCCAGTGCAAAGAGCGAGCGCTGGAGTCCATCTGCGTGTTAGTCATCTCATCCCAGCCGGACTTTTTTGGAGGGAAACAAGCGAGTGGCGGATCTTGTCCAGGAGGGAGGTCTACACACCATCCTGCCAGCGAAAGAAGGGATCGGGGGAAGGTAATGGGAGCCAAACCTAATGGCCGAATCCGACCTTTTGCTTTCCCGTCAGTTGGATATGTTAATAGCATATAATCATGTTATGGATATTAAAGGGATAGTTCACTTTGAAATTCATTTTTGGTGTGTATTATCTGACCTCAAGGGCATCCGAGATGTAGGTGTCGTTGTTTACGCATTTTTGATATTTTTAGGTCAAACCGTTCTTGTATGTCAGTCATATAATGCAGGTCTATGGTCACCACCTCAAAGAGATATGTACAGAGAAGTCCAAATTAAACATGATTTAATGACTCGGAAATGTAAGTACACATTGATGGCCTAAGACACGAAACGAGCGGTGTGTGTGAGAAAACAAACAGTATTTATATCGTTTTTGTCGTTTATATCGTTTAAGTGATCTGAGCGCCCTCAGATCACTTGGACGTGGCTGTGATTACAAGAGGTAAAAATGCTATAAATACTGTTCGTTTTCTCACACAAACCGCTCGTTTCGTGTCTTAGGCCATCAATGTGTACTTACATTTACGAGTCATTAA
This sequence comes from Pimephales promelas, assembly GCF_988280905.1. Classification (NCBI taxonomy): domain Eukaryota; kingdom Metazoa; phylum Chordata; class Actinopteri; order Cypriniformes; family Leuciscidae; genus Pimephales; species Pimephales promelas. Next base: position 38,405,281 of record NC_142776.1, read on the forward strand.
ATCATGTTTAATTTGGACTTCTCTGTACATATCTCTTTGAGGTGGTGACCATAGACCTCCATTATATGACTGACAGACAAGAACGGTTTGAGCTAAAAATATAAAAAATGCGGAAACAAAGACACCTACATCTCGGATGCCCTCGAGGAAAGCTAAAACATACCAAACATTAATTTCAAAGTGAACTATCCCTTTAAATCAACAATTGGCGAATGTTACATTTTTTACTGTTCTATTAATATTATATTATAATAGATCATTTATTCAATGTCTAAATCAATTAAAAACATGATAATGATACATTAGAACGTCAAAGCTCTTAAGTAAGTAAAGTAAGTACTTTATTAATCCCCAAGGGGAAATTCTTTGTCACAGTTGCCCTCATATATAATAAACAACAAAAAAAATTAGAAAAACATTCCGTAATATGGATAAGAATTAAAATAAAAAATATTCATAAAATCAAATATTCCAATGAATACTTGAATACTACACATTAATTTAAGATAAAGATAATTTTGCACAGCAACCAAATGAAGAGTTCAGATGCAAAATTAAGCCTCTAAATGCCATTTGAAATTTTCTTCTTTAATGATGATTTTTTATCAAACTTGTATATTTAAGTTCAGTAATTTCACTTAAATAACAATTAATAGGTAATTATCATTGCCATTTAAGTGAAATCACTGAACTTAAATATACAAGCTTGATAAAAATGATCATTCTAGAAGAAAATTTCAAATGGCACTTAGAGGCTTTTGCATCTGAACTTTTCAAATATAAACAATTTTAAAAACTCACTAAATAATGGTTCCTATGTAATGTCAGACACTTATATGGAAGAGTTATGAAGCTAACGAACATTAATATATGGTACCAATTAAATCGTGCATCCCTTAAGAAAAGAGACGGACGACATAGTCTACGCAAACATGAATTCTTGGTCACTTCCGCGCGGATATGAAACCTAAACAGAGAGATGCAGGAGGGTACTTCACTAAAGGTGTCACGACTAGCCTGGTATTTACAAAACAGCGAATTCCCTTTTTTAGTATTGGAAGTAAAGCACAAAGCTCATTCGACAAACTGTTTTTGCGTCTAACGCAGCTCATAATGTGAGATTTGTTAGGAAACTGTTGCAGCTGGAACACTTGTTGGCAATAGACGCCTCCGGGGAGCTTTATCCCTCCGGGCAGCCTCCAACACACACCCGCCCTTCACTCTTCAGTGTATTCTGCTCCGTCACACACACACACACACACACACAGAGTCAGCAGCGAGAGAACAACAGGGCCGGACAAGTGTAGCAGCAGCTGCTGGTTGGGCTCAGATTACAGATAAAGACGTTAAGAGCGTTTCCTTCTCTTCTCCGGCACAGATTTCCAAACACACACGTGGTTCACACCATGAGACTCTTCTACTTCCTACTATAGTACGATTCGGATAACCTTATAAACTAGGCGTTCGTCTTCCCAACATCACTCTTACCTTTTGTGGCTGGCGACGAGGTTCATTGGATCTGATCAAAATCCGAGACTGTGATTGGTTCAAGCTTCAAGCATGTGTTCACATGATCGTTGCAGCGGTTCAAGTCTGAACACGTCTATGTGGATATACGTGGGCCTCAAAAGTGACAAACATCCATAAACCTGCCATTCGCTCTGGTTGGTTTCTCTTTTTTAGATCGTTGGCTTTGATGGTCTACACACTGTTTATGGGCCACACACCAGGAACTGGATATCACAAAACCTATGGGTGGCCAATAGGGCTGGGTATTGAGACAAATTTCACAATTCGATTCGATTTCGATTCACAAGCTTGCAATTCGATTCGATTTCGATTTCGATTCGATTCAATATCGATTATTTTGGATATTAGTTACAATAAATGGCCATTTTTCTCAAGGGAATCAAATCTCTTAACTAATGCTGTAAACTATGGGAGTCTAGTTGTAGCCTATAGGCTTCATTACCCTAATATGAAGGTAATAATTAACTGTTTTGTAGCTATACAAACACTTAAATTACACTTTTATTTATTTTTATAATAAGAAGATTATATGAAATATAAACATTTAAATGGTGGCTGTCATAAAAACTTGCCAGATTTATTCAAATATGCATTAAATATTGAAGAACACTAACGAGTGTGGACTAATGAGTTTATGTGGCGTTTTCTGAGGTAAATATGACGATGACATTGATTACAAGCTGTTTAATTGACGTCCTTCCATGGTTGAAACGCAGATTGAGCGAATCAATGTGACATGATACGGATTTCGATAAGTTGTACTCTATCTTTTAACACACTTTCAGAAGCTCATTCATGTTTATTTGGCGCTGTAACTGGTATTATTAAGCCGGAAGAGAGATCAGCGCTGCTGCTTCTCTTGAGCCACAGCGCCAAAACGCTATTTATGTTTTTGAATTTCTAAAGAAAATGGACGTAATTTGAAAATTGAGACTTTGTTTCATATCAATAGTAACAAAGGACAAAGATTATTGCGATTTTTTGGATGCGCGCAGCCGCGATACAATGATCCATTCATTCAAATGAAACAGGATGACTAATCGATTCTTGAGACTTATGAATCGATATCGGTTTGTAAAAATGAGAATCGATTAATATCGAGAAATCGATATTTATATTACCCAGCCCTAGTGGCCAACCAGTCGATCAACCTAGTTTGACTACAACTACATTTTGTGAATTTTCAAGTCATTATCTAAAATGTACCGGACTATAATGCCGAGTTACTACAACTCCGCCAACTAGAGCGGCCTCTCGCGGCTGTAGACGCTAAAGCCGCCTTTCCACTGCACACGACAAACGACCGCGGTCGGACCGGAAGTCGTTCATTTCCAACGGAGAGTCGTACGGGAGGTGCGGGGAGTTCTGATCATATGCGTATGCGGAAAATTCGGATCCGCTTTGGATCCGTTGAAATATCTGAACTTCTGCGGCTAGACCGTATGCGACCTGCCAACCGGAAGTGATGTATGCTAATAAAAACTATGAGCGCGAGGCTAGAATTACCAATATTTTAACTCTTTAATGTTTTTCTGTAAACGCTCGCACTGTAAAATGTTGGTTATAATTAACTATAGCAGAAAAAATATTTTATAACTATTAAACCAATATTTATACTACTATATTTTTATTTGAGATGAATTGAGGGTCATTTGTAGATATATTCATGCATGCATTACATTTATTAAAATCATTAACTTTACCATTGTGAATATCCTAGGGTAACGGTTGCTTCACGACCAATTTCAAAGTTCCGTGCGACTGACACTAGGGGGCGAAATGCGACAATCGTATGCGAATGTCGTGTGCAGTGGAAAGTAGGGCTGGGTGATAAATATCGATTTCTCGATATTAATCGATTCTCATTTTTACGAACCGATATCGATTCTTAAGTCTCAAGAATCGATTAGTCATCCTGTTTCATTTGAATGAATGGGACATCGTATCGCGGCTGCGCACATCCAAAAAAAAAAATCGCAATAATCTTTGTCCTTTGTTACTATTGATATGAAACAAAGTCTCAATTTTCAAATTACGTCCATTTTCTTTAGAAATTCAAAAACATAAATAGCGTTTTGTCGCTGTGGCTCAAGAGAAGCAGCAGCGCTGATCTCTCTTCCGGCTTAATAATACCAGTCACAGCGCCAAATAAACATGAATGAGCATCTGAAAGTGTGTTAAAGATAGAGTACAACTTATCGAAATCCGTATCATGTCACATTGATTCGCTCAATCAGCGTTTCAACCGTGGAAAGACGTCAGTTAAACAGGTTGTAATCAATGTCATCGTCATATTTACCTCAGAAAACCCACATAAACTCGTTAGTCAGCTAGAAAAAATAACTCTAGAGAGGAGCATTTTGCTAAATATATACACCATATTACATATGCATTATAATCTTAATGTTCTTCAATATTTAATGCATATTTGAATAAATCTGGCAAGTTTTTATGACAGCCACCATTTAAATGTTTATATTTTAACTAAAATTAAATAATGTGTACTCATAACCAGTGTTGGGTAAGTTACTCTAAAAAAGTAATTCATTACTAGTTACTAATTACCTCTTGAACAATGTAATTAGATTACTGTACGAATTACTCTCTCTAAAATGTATTTAATTACTTTTAATTACTTTCAAAATCCCATATCAATCTCAACCAGCTGAATAATACAAGGATAGACATCAATCTGTTTTAATTCTTTCAAATAAATACTATAAAATGTTTTCATACATATTTTACAATAATTCATCGGTCATAATATTTAGACGCCTCATAAAATGCATGCGAATCGCTGTGAGATCGGATTGATCTATACACAGTATTTACCTCAATTACATCAGAAGTAACTGTAATTAAATTACTGATAAATGAAGAGTAATCCCTTACTTTACATTTTCAAGGGAAAAGTAATTAAATTACAGTAATTAGTTACACCCATTCTGTCAGCCGCGACGTCGCAGAAATAGGAAGCGTTTCTAAATTAGAAACTTCGCGTGTCACCGTCGCGTCTGGTTACGACAAAAACTCTGATTAACATAAAAAGATACTTTTTTCGCGTGTAGTTAGGACACGGTGTAATACTTTCTCTTGGTTCGTCTCAGTCTGAATTCGTTTTGATATAAGTCGCACCTGACTATAAGTCGCAGGACCAGCCAAACTATGGAAAAAAGCGTGACCGCCATTTACAAATAAAGGTAAAACAACAATGTCCGGGTGATTTTGAAGTTGGAGGAGAAAATGAGATGGAGTTACTCTACATTATGTGACCTTTCCAAAGTTATTAATTAATGCGCTAGAATGCATGACCAAGCTTGTGTAGCTAGTAATATCAGCCTACACATACTTGCATAGAGTAGTTCAGAGCCGTAGATGTGATCTTAACACAGTTTAATAGGATTAAATCAAGTCTTGCAGGACTTCCAGCACATAATGTACGCTATTATATAAAGTCAGGGAACTAGCCGAGATGCATCACTTCAACTTCCTTCCAGTGCGATATGCTTGTATGAGAGAGTAAACACTTTCGGTCGCAACACATCTCTCTTGGTTTGTATCTCTTTCTTCAATTCTCCATCTCCCCGCCACACTCATTCACCCGCTTTCGTTCTTTCCTTCTCTGCATTTAGCTCTAATAAATTCTACCCTTCTCCTCCAACAACTTCCTCTTACTTCCTTTCTGGCTCGGCACTCAGGAAACAATCACTGTTGAAGAGTCTGGTCTGTGTGTGTGTGTGTGTGAGAGAGAGAGAGAGAGAGAGAGAGAGAGAGAGAGAGAGAGAGAGAGAGAAAGAGAGAGAGAGATAGTAAGAGAGAGAGAGATAGTGAGATAGTAGGTGTGTGTGTGTGTGTGTGTGTGTGTGACCTCAGTGTTTCCCTAATGTCCACCACAGTGACCCCTAGTAATGTGTGTATATATGTGTCAAAACACTGTGGTATCAAACGTTCATAGAAATTATAATCTGTTACACTGTTATTTTTTGCAATTAATTTAATTTGTACATTTTAATTTAAGTTGTTATAATACTTTGTTATTATTACTGTCTTCACTATACTATGTGTTACAAGCTTTGGCAATATTGTAAATATGTACAGTCATGCCAATAAAGCAATTTAAATTGAATTGATAGAGAGAGAGAGAGAGAGAGAGAGAGAGAGAGTGAGAGAGAGATAGTGAGAGAGTGAGAGAGAGAGTGAGATAGTGAGAGAGAGAGAGTGAGAGAGAGAGTGAGAGAGTGAGAGAGAGTGAGATAGTGAGAGAGAGAGAGTGAGATAGTGAGAGATAGTGAGAGAGTGAGAGAGAGAGTGAGATAGTGAGAGAGAGAGAGTGAGATAGTGAGAGAGAGAGAGTGAGAGAGAGATAGTGAGAGAGTGAGAGAGAGTGAGATAGTGAGAGAGAGGCCCCGTCCACACTACTGCGTTTTCGTTTAAAAACGGAGACCTTTTGCTACGTTTGCACCTCCCGTCCAGACTAAAACAGGAAAAAAGAAAAGAAGTTTAGAAAAGTTTAGAAGTTTAGGAGAAGTTTAGAAACGCTGCAGCTCCGTTTTGCGTTTTAAATCTCCGGAGGGCGTTTTAGTGTGGACAGTAGGTGTCGTATTCATTTTAATTCTCCGTTTTTAAACGAAAACGCAGTAGCCAGACGGGGCCAGAGATAGTGAGAGAGAGAGAGTGAGAGACAGAGGGAGAGAGTTCATACAACATTCATACACATGTATATAATGTTCAATATTGTTTTTTTTACATGCTTTTTATTTTATTTATTAATCTTTGTGTATAATATTATTATTGTTTCATGATATCAGTATTATTATGTTTGCGTACTAAATGTTCTAAATCATTTTCTATGTTGTTTTGATGCTTTGGCAATACAAAATGTTTTTTTTTTTTTGCTTTCTGAATCAAAAATTGAGAGAGAGCGCGGCCGATCTGCTCGACAGACGATGAAAGTGTAAAATTACTTAGAAATTTAACGCTTCCTTTTACAGTACATGTACTTGCATAGAAAGTACTGGCTAATATAAGGTAAGTACATGGGTAGGGGTAGGTTTAGGGTTGGTACTAGTTATTACCCAGTAATTGTAGTTACTAAAACAAGTACATAGTATTTACATGGGTAACTGGACTGTAAAAGGAAGCGTTACCACACACGGTCCCACTTTATATTAAGTGGCTTTAAGTACGATGTACTTACATTGAACAACAAGTACAATGTATTATTGTGTTCCTGTTGTATTGTAAAACACTTTTGCTGCTATTGAGGTGTGATACGGGTAAGGTTAGGGACAGGTGTGGTGGTGTGGGTCGGTTAAGGTGTGGGGGAGGGTCAACTGTTGTAATTACAAAAATAATTACATAAAGTAATTATAGCTGTAATTACATGCTGGAATTTTAAAATGTAAGAACATGTATGTACACAATAAGTCCATTGTATCAAATTATTAATTTCAATGTAAGTACATAGTACTAAAAGCCACTTAATATACTCTTTACACGCACACAAGACCCTGTTGGAAATAACCCTTGATGCAAACGAGACAGCTGGACATGAATCTCCTGTATATTACCAGCTTCCGACTCCTGACTTTCGACATTATCCATGGGGGTGACTTTCCAGGACGGCGTCTGCTCTCAGATCTCTCCATATGGTTTACTCCAGTGCTGATTCAGACAGCAGAGGAAAGACTGACACAAAGAGCGCCGCGTGTGCCAGAAGACTCGCTCGAACGTCTGATTCAGCACTTTCCGAGGAAAAGCGTCAGGCGAATATGTGAAGGAGTGCTCTTGCCTGACTTGGTCATTTAGCGGCTGAGGCAGGGGCTCGTGCCAAACCCCATGAAAACCCAAAAGACACGCATAAGGAGACAAATGCTCACAGGACTCTCGGGATGGCAGAGAGAAAGAGGCCAAAAAGATACAATCTACTCAAGTTCATACAAATTATATCTGCAATCTCATTTCTTGAGTACACTGTAAAACCGATTTTCGAAAAGTGGTAAATAAAAGAAAGATTAGAGTATGTTTTATGAGAAAACACTAGTCTTAAAATGTTTATTTCAATGCGTCACTTGCCATTTATTTGTGAAAAAGGTTTCAAAGTAAATCCTACACCAAATGTTTTTTTTAGTATTTTACAAAACTTACCATAGAGGTTTCCAAAACAGACATTGCAAAAGTGTAAAGTATAGAAGATAGACAGCAAAATAGAAAAATTAATTGGTTTGATCTAAAATGGTAAACAATCTGACTCTAAAAACTCTTCAATAAGCCTCACGATCTTACATCTCATTGACAATTTAAAGAGACGGTTCACTCAAAAATAAAAATCCCATGTGTCATTCCAAACCTGAATGACTGACTTCAGTGGAACGCAAAACATGGAAACTAATTGGGGTCCAAAACAACACTGTATTCCAACCAAATCAATGGGTCCAATGTTGTTTTGCACCATATTTAGTTTTACACAAGACACTCTTCTTTTGTGTACAGGTTTTGAAAAAAGACTTAAAGGAGGAGTTCACTTTTAAAAAAACTTTTGTTGATAATTTACTCGCCCCCGTGTCATCCAAGATGTCAATGTCTTTCTTTCTTCAGTCGAAAAGAAATTAGGTTTTTGATGGAAACTTAACAGGATTTTTCTCCATATAATGGACTTCAATGGGGTCCAAACGGTTCAAGGTCCAAATGAGAGTTTCAGTGCAGCTTCAAAGGGCTTTAAACGACACCAGACGATGAATAAGGGTCTTATCTAGCAAAACGAGCAGCCATTTAAAAAAAAAAAAAAAAAGTTTTATAAGCTCAAATGGTCGCCTTGCTCTGTTCTGATGCACATTTTGTTTGTTGAATGAACCAAATGACACAAAAAAGATTCGATTTTGATAAACGAGTTCGAACAGGAGAGTCACGAACGCGCATCACAGAACAGAGCAAGGCGAGCATTTGTGCTTATAAAACTTAAACTTTGTTATTTATTTTTGAAATGGCCGCTCGTTTCGCTTGATAAGACCCTTATTTATCGTCTGGTGTCGTTTAAAGCCCTTTGAAGCTGCACTGAAACTCTGTTTTGGACCTTGAGCCGTTTGGACCCCATTGAAGTCCATTATATGGAGAAAATCCTGGAACGTTTTCATCAAAAACCTTAATTTCTTTTCCACTGAAGAAAGAAAGACATGGACATCTTGGATGACATGGGGGTGAGGAAATTATCAGCAAAAGTCATCAGTTCACTGGGTTTTTTTTTTAAAGTGAACTACTCCTTTAAGGGTGAGTTAACGATGATATTTTCATTTTTGTGTGAATTAATCTTTTAGTACTGAAGAAACTAGGGGTGCAAACGGTTAATCAATTATCAATTAATTGTCGACAAAAATTTACTCGCTTAAATTAAATTAACTGTTGGCTAATTGAACATTGCGAACGTGACACGAGATGCTCACGCGACAAATTTTGAGGCGGCAAAAAACAAAAATGCTATCCTCGAAAATCCAGCTATATTTATTCTAACAATAACTTAGCTCACCTGTCAACACTCCCGTTTTTCCCGGGTTTCTCCCGGACCCCTTACGGTTTGTTATTTTTTGCGGAAAACTAGTCTGTCTGTCACACGTTCGTACATGGGGTGTTGGCATACACAGCAAAATTAGTGTTCGAGGCACACGACACATACGCGCGCAGCTCTTAAAGGGGCCACACCTTATTTCCACTCGTTAAGTTGTTGTACATATTTTTTCAAGTATTTTAATTTTCTGTACATAATTTATTTAGTTAAACTACATAAATGCCATTATCCGTGACGTATCCCAACTGTTACAATAAAACATCAATTGAGCAATATAACATGCATTTTTATTCAGTATATAAGCAATATTTTGCTTTTTATGCTAAATTGATACCGTGAGAAATTTACATTCTCAGGAAAATAGGCGCTTATCAGTTAATCGTTAATCAATTGATAAGCTTGATAAACTAATGATTAGAGCCCGACCGATAAAGGATTCTGAAGGCCGATACCGATACAAATATTTGTTGGTTTTAAAATCCGATATTCCGACATTTCGGCCGATATTTTTTATTTTATTTTTTTTTCAGGAACGCACAACAAAACATTAACAGATTTCCCCAACATTGGTTATTTGTAGTTATGTATGAGTGAGTTTTAATTAAAATAATATGATAATGCATTTTAAAAAGAAATTTGTTTCTTTTATTGTCGCAACAGAACAGAGGAGGAACCAAAGCTCATTAATTAATTAACAAATCTCATTAAATTCCACTGATGATGGTGGCATTAGCTAGCTTTGTGGTTAGCTAGAATGTGTTGCGCGTTATAAACGAGTGTTGCCAACAGGCCAGGGATGGTGTAGAGTGCCCCCTGGTGGACAAACTTATACAACTCCAACATGACATGGTTGAAGCGCGTTTCATCCATTTTTATTTTATTTTTGAAATATTCATTTATCGGCCATTATAACTGCCGATACCGATAGTTTTTAAAATCGGCCGATAATAATATCGGTCTGGCTCTACTAATGATTAATGAATATATTGATAATTTGCATCCCTAGAAGAAACCCAAACCCTCTAAGAATGAGCCATACCTGACATTAATTAATATATACATTAAATTATGATGATATGACAAAAAAATGCCAACAATGTTCACTGAAATGATTATCACACTCTGATAACGAAACCATGAAAGATCTTCTAAGCAAACAATGTCAAATAAAAAGAATGACGAGGGAAAGCTAAAAAAAAAAAAAATCAACTTGCCTTCCTTTTTTCAATTCACATTTTTAGATTAGATGCAACTCAGGTGCATGCGAGTGTGTGTGGAGCGTATATGACTGCCCCGTGAACCCCGGTGCACTGCCACAAACAGTTGGTTTCAAGAACAACTGGAAAGTTTAGCAACTTCAGACAGACAGAAACAAAGGCTATACTGTTCTAGCCCACGGCTCGCCCCTCCCTCAATCCAAAAACGGCCACGGAGAAGCCAGAAAATCTTATCTGCCAATGTCTCACGCATGTAAACAAGTGTTAATTTTCAGCGCAACGTAAACACGCTTTCATAGGCCGCCTCTCCATCATCATTAATAAAGCATAGCGACACATTCTGTGTGCTTTGGCTCGCGTCTCGCCACTGGCTCCTTCGACCGCGACGTGGAAAGGGACTTTAATTTGAAAGGGAAAAATTTAATTTCGACCGTATAAAATGTTTCCTTCTGCAAACAAACAGGGAGGTGAGGAGGCCAAACGGCAGGGCATCATGCAAGATGTGCTCTTTCTCTCAAATGCTTGAAAACACACACAGCTAGATATTTGTTCAGAGCTCTGGTAAGTGGTCACCATTTGGAGAGCCACTTCTGCGGCGGGTGCTAAAAGGCCGCTTCAGTCTGGACAAATGGAAAGAGGCTCATTACGCTCTCAGCTGAGCCCTTAACACGAACCAGCTAAAGGAACTGTCAACTGGCCAGCAACATAAACACATATGGCACAAACAATCCGCTCGATCCTTTTAGGAGGATACGCTCGGGGCTTTCTGCATCGAGAACTAAACTTCAGGACTGGTTTGGGTA